>NC_048434.1:17383029-17683029 GCF_004353265.1 Vitis riparia | reverse complement strand
TCAAATATAAATGATGCTAAAAACACTTTCTAAAATCATGATCAAACATACTCTTAAACTCCGTTTAGTAGTGATTTTAGAATGCGTTTCTAACATTTCTAACATTTGAAGATTTTTGTCATTCAAATATTAAAAAAGTTAAAAACGTTTCCTAGAATTGCTATCAAACATACTCAAAGTGTATTTGGCAGTGATTTCCGGAAACATTTCTAGCATTTATAACACTTAAAAGATAAAAATTTTAGATATTAAAAAGATTAAAAGCATTTCTTAAAATCAATACCAAACCAACTCTTAATAGATGATTCCTAAAAACCGTTTTTAAATAAAACATTTCAACTAAAATCACTTCGAATACAAACACTCCAAGAAGCACTGTAAAGCTGAGACCATATCATTTCATCAAACTCTAAACCCTTCTCTAACATGCAACAAAGAGAATACACTCATTCCAATAGCTACTATAGGAGTGATTATACGTCTATTTAATAACACTCGAAAATAGTTTTCAAAAAACAATATTTGAGGATATTTCTCTTTAGGGGTTTCAATTGCTTTGGGAACAAAGTTTTACTTGAAAACTCAAATATTAGAAGTCGTTTTCTTGGCGTACTCTAGGTTCAGGTACCATGCATTTTTAAGTACAATGCATAAGTCTTAAAAACAGATAAAAAAACATGAAAAATGGTAATTTTTTTTTTGTAGAGAATGTCAATTTAAAAGGATTGTTTAAAAGAATAATTATATAAATATGAAAAATGATTAAAAATAGAAAACTATACATAAAAGGCTATTTTTAAAACATATTTAAAAATATGAAAAATAAATTTAAGAATATTTCAAATTTCCAAATAGACTATTGTTTTCATTAAAGAATAATTTTTAAAAATTGTTTTTCATAACTTTTTTCTAAGACGCTTCCCAAACAGAACTTAAATAGCTCTCATATTTTGCACATTCATTGGTACAAATCCATCATCTACCATGGATTAGTTGTTATCCTCGGAACAGATGGCTCTTTATCAATCATGGGGCTTCCTTAGATGCCAGTGTTTCAAATTTTCAGTACAGTTTGTGCTCAAGACTTGTCCATGAATGAGAACTTTGTACACAAAATTATGGGTAGAAAAAATAAGGGAGCATTCAATCTTTTCATAGAACATCCAAATGAGGCTTAAGTGGAAGAATCCTTGAAAAAGTGTGGTCTTGGTGGTTCAGTTTAGAAGAGAATGGTTAAACAACACAGCAAATCCCATCCCTTCCATGAAGTGATATGATTTTGTGCAGTGTCAAAATTGATGGCATTGTTTATGATAGAAATGAAATCGAATCAATTAACAGAAAGCGATAGTCTGTTAACATCCTAAAGAAGCAAAAGACAGGTATAAAATATGAATTTCAACAAATCAGACTCAACCCATCACAGGTGAATTCTCATAGACTCTCAGGATAAAAAGGAGCAAACCTTTTATCTTCTTCGCACAGCAGTAGGAGGCCCACGCTGGACTGCTGCTGTTGCCGGTCCTTGGGAGCCTGGCTGGCCAGTAGCCTGCTCCTCAGGCATGTTCAGAGCTTGGGTTACGGCATTCATGACAATGAGTCCAAGAGGGATCAGATACATCCACTGAAACATATACAGAAGGAAAAGAAAGACGAGGTATTTAGAAGTTCCATTTTACTTGGCTATACAAAGTTAAACAAAACAAGAAAGAACAGGTTACGGAAATTATTCGCTCCTTTGAATACTCACATATTTAGCCCAAAAGGACCTTTCCACTGGCTTTACACCTTCACCCTCTCCCTCCTCCCCACCGAGGATCTCTTCAGAAAATACTGGAGCTCTGTGTAAAACAAATTATGATATAATGAAGCAACATAAAATGCAAATATAAAAGATGAACATGGTGATTAGCTAAATGATGAAGCAATAAATGAGTATTAGTTGTATCCTACCCGATTAAATGTGGTTTGGGAATCCATGAGCTAGACGTAGGGGAGAATCTATAAGTGGATTGAAGAAGAGTTGCTTTAGGTTATGTTTAGTAACTTTGCTTTAGCTAAGTGATATAGTGATTTTCAAAATGTTTAGATGTCATGGAAAAAGGTACAGAAGAAATATTAAGCAAAAATGCTAACAGATTTTCCTTCCTATTTTCCTTAGATAAAGATGAGAGAAGTTTGGGGAAAGTGCATTCCTAAACCATTTAATTTTCTTTTCCTCAATTTTTTTCATAGACAATCAAACAAGAGAAAAAATTTATAAATTTTCCACAATTTTTTATTTCTTCATATTTTTCCTCTCCATTTTCTTTCTCTCAAACTTTCTGAGAATCAAACATAGCCTTAACCTTTCTCTAGATTAGAACTATCCCTATGTTGAACGAATTATTCCATGTCATGAACTAAGCCCACAATGTTGAAATATGGAAATAACAATGCAAAAAGCATTTTACCTTGGTGCCTGCTCGGTGTTCTTCAGAATTGTGTGTGAGTTGAAAGACCATTTTCCAGGCTAAAATGGAGAGACCAAAAAAACACATGCAGCAAATGAGAACTTTAGTGTTGAATTAGGTTCTTTGCAATGGTGAAACCATAAAAAGTTACAACAAACAGACAAGGAGAGTATGGAGTTATGATTCCTTTAATTAGATTTGATTTATTTGAAAAGAAGGCCAACTCATAGAGGTTGGTCCCAACTTACAAGCTTCAATTGCCGAGGATACTGGCATGCCCCAGGAGAACCATAATTAACAGCCAAAATATTAACACCATCCTGCAACGAAACGATAAAAGGGAAAAACTGTAAGACTTTGTGCACATCTGTCAAAAAATGGCAAGTTGTGGAACAATAATTAAAATATATATCACCCTGAAAGATTATGTGAAACAATCTAATGAGAAAGTGGGTTCAGCCAAATGAGGATGTTTAGATAGATGAGTAGCAATAAGAGGAAAGATAGGACAAGCCATGCACACATTCATAACAACGTGTAGGTGGCATCAGATGAAAGATGAACAGAAGTCATAAGATTGGTTGGCAGCAACAAAGACCCGATAATTCAATAATAGAGAAGGGTGATTTGATTCAAATTTAAGGCACCAAAGGGACAAAAGGATTGCCAAGAAGGATGGCAATTTAGGCCAAGAAAGGATTGGTATTAGCCAATCCCACATAGTTGGGATTAAGGGTTTAACAATTTGAGCTAACTTGAGTACTCTAAAACAACTATTTAAACAAGAAAATTCTAAATATCCTATCCATGGATGGTCCACAATTTTCAAAGGAAAATAGACTAGGCTTCACATGCATTTGCACTTTCATGAAGGTGTCAACAAGCACACATATTTAGCTGGAGGTTAAATCAGCCTATCCCCACGAGACAGGTAGATGCCACCATCGCAAAACTAATTTATTTCATGAGGCATGATGCAGAAGCACAAAAAAACAAAATTAATTTTAATCACATTAATGCAGTCATTTATAAGCCTGTAGTGGGTTCAACAGAATTCCAAATAATGAGACCATTGATGTTGGACATTACCATGTGTATAACAAAATGCTCGTCCATAGCCTCACGAGGAAGACATCTCTGGAGTTAAACAAACAAAAATGAGTTAGTGCAGTATAAAACTCATAGCCATAGCAATTTTATGAAGGTAGAAACAAATAAGGTAAGCAAAAACACAAGATACACAAACTACAATGTTCAGTAACAGGAAGAACACCGATATGACACCACATCGAAAAGTTTAAAATGAGAAAGCAAACTTTTAATCCTCTTGTGCAGCAAGGCATGGGTATCACAAATTGCTGGATCCTTTCAGAATGAAATGGTATATTTTTAAGAGTTCGTGGAAATAAAAAAAAAAAATGAACAAAATGGAGAAGAGAAAATGTACTCACTTCTGTTTGATGAATAATTTTATTGCCAGAAGAAAAAGGTCAGTGCCCTTGCTATGACTTACTATTATTAAAAATAACAAATTGATAAAAAATAAATAAAAATAAAGAAGAAGAAGTTAATTTCCATATAAAAATAAAATATTTTCCTATTTGAAATAGATTAATAGAAATTTCCCATGCCTATCTTCTACCAACATCAACTTGCATGATATTGGTTACCTTGGAGTTTTTAATCTTCCTATTCCTCTCTTTTGTTTCCCATAATCAACCATTATTGGTACAATCGGTTTGACTTAGAAACAGCTAACCAACATATCAAACTTTTGTCATTAATTATCTAATATTGTCCACAAACAACCTACATGGCACATAACCAGAACAATCAACAAACTGCAAAAATTGCGACTCAAGGGAATCTAAAAGATTAACAAAAGAGGATCCAAACCCAAAACCTTCATCCTACTCCATAACGAGAGACCCTTAGAAACTAGGAGCTTAATTTCACTAATCTTCATAACCTACAAAATTGTTATACTCATTTTCTTTTAAATATTCCCAAAAAATGGCATGTGAAACACCTTTCTGGGCTTACTCAATCTGCTAGTTTTTTTTTATATAGGTAAATAAAGAGAGTATATATAAAAAGAGTGCCAAATAAGCACACTAAAGTACCTAGGACATATACAACAAACACCAAAAGATGTAAACAAAAGGAATAGGAACAACAAAAAACTATTCCCTTAATGAGAACTCAACCAATCAACCAAGTCAATCAAGGAAATTGGACCTTCAACTATATACAACTTGGTCTATGACGACAAATTACAAAGACAAAGGTATTTGGGTCTTTGGTCAGAAAGCTCCTCGTTTTCAAATGATATTCTATTCCTCTCCTCCCAAATTATCCAAAAAAGGCACAAAGGAGCTGCTTCCCACACCTTTTTTTCGTTTCTTCCTAACAAAAGAATCATGTTGTCTTAATAGGATCTCTCTTATGAAGAAAGACAACACTCGAGAGACACAAAAAGAGAAAGTGAAATCTGTCACAAAACCCTTGTCTTTACACAATGCAGTAGGATGTGGTCAATTGATTCCTCTTGGATATGATAAAGGAAACGTCTATTAGCCAACATCCAATCTCTCCTTTGAAGTTGATCTAACATCAAAACCTTCCCCAAGTTGATTCCCAAGCAAAAAACCTTGCCTTAGGTGAAACCAACAAACTCCAAACAATGGAAAGGCACTAATCTTCTCAGCTTTAGGACAAAGTAAAGGGACTTAACGGAGAAACCTCCTCTCTTTTCTTATTTTCTCCTCCCCTATTCACCACCTTTCCTTAGAGCCTCAAAAAGAAACGCTTCACATTCTCAATCTCCCAATCATTCAAATGCTTAAAGAAGCAAGGATTCCAAAAACCCCTTTCATTGGACTGATTCCACAAATCTGCCACCCACACCTCTTTCGAAGCAGCTACAACAAATAAGAAGGGGAAAGATACAAACAACGGCTCATCTTTGCACCACTTATCCCTCCAAAACTTTAACCTCCTCTCATCGCCCACTAAAAAGGACTCTTCCAATGGCTTTCCATAACCCAATCCATACCTATCTCTTACTACCCTAGAACACCCCCTCTCCCCCAACCTCTTTCATCTTCCCCATATTTTTAACTTATGATTTGTTTTCAAAAAGCCTCCCTTCCCAATGCAAAACACCAAATCTACTTGCAAAGAAGGGTCTTGTTGAGTGAAGAAAGACACCTAACTCCCAATACCCCTTCCTCTAGTGTGAACAAACAATAGCCTATTTGACCAAATGTGGCTTTCTCTTTAGATTCTCTCCACCTCAAAGGAAATCCCTTTAAACTAATAACCAACGTTCTTGTTTGGACTCCAATACTCCACCCTAATAGAATTCCAACATTAACCTCTACAAGATCCATTGAATCTCATAGAGATACAAAACAAAAGTCAATTTTTAGGCACTTTGGCAATGTAAGACTAGGTGATCCACCATAGCATTCTTGTGCATTGTACGCCTATTATGTCATCCAAGTCCTATTTATTTAACAAGCCAATGTCAAAGATTCATCCAAAGCAATTGACCATGTTGAGACACCACCTTTGAGGACACCCTTAGACCCCACCCTAAAAACCAAAAAGTTTTTTCCTCCTTCATCGCTTATCTAATTGGATCTAACAAGAAAATTATTAAGCTACTAATTTAATCTAAAAGCTTAAATTGTTGGGTAATGAGCTTATACCAAACTGCCCCCTACCTTCATGTACAACTTCATAACCCTACATTGAAAGACACATCACAGATTACATACTACAAATAGGCAAATGAAAGATAATGGAAGAAGAGTTTCAAACTTGAAATCTCTTCTTAATTAGAGTTCTAATATCATATTAAGTTACCAATTTGACCAAAAAGCTTAAATTGTTACATTTTTTTTTTTTTTTGATAAGTAAATGAATTTCATTAAAAAAGAGACGCTAAAATAGCAACTCTAAGTATACAATACCTATACACCCGCCATCAAAAAGGCCAAAAGACAAAGAGAACCGATTACCACAGACCTACTTAGAACCCAACCAATCAATAAAATTAGCTATAGTTAAAGGGCAATCGTCTATGAACAACTTAACCCCAGCCCATAAAGTAAGAATAAAAGAGTGTTTCAGTCTCTGAATTGACAACGATTCATCCTTGAAAGCCAATCTATTCCTCTCCTTCCAAACCGTCCAAAAAATGTGAAGAGGAGCAGCTCTCCAAGCCTTCTTGCAATTTTTGCCCAGGAAAAACCATTCCAACTTAGAAGGGTCTCTCTAACTGAAAAAGGCAAAACCCAAGACACCCCAAATAAAGCAAAAAGAAGATCCCATAACGCCCTCGTTCTTGAACAATGAAGAAGAAGATGGTTTATGTTCTCCTCTTCCTCAAGACACATAAAACATCTATTCGCCAAGGCCCATCCTCTTTTCTGGACCATATCCAATGTTAAGGCTTTGCCCCACGTAGCCTCCCATGTGAAGAAGCTAATCTTGGGCTGCACATTCACATTCCAAATAAAGCTTGAAGGAAACAAAGATGAACCACCCGCTTCAAGAGCTATGTAGAGAGACTTGACCGAGAATTTACCACTCTTGGTTTCAGTCCAGGACACCGTATCCTCCACATCCTCAATAACTCTTTTACTCTAAATCCTCTCCATAAATCTTTCCGCCTCCTCAACCTCCCAGTCATTGAACGCTCTTAAAAAACAGGGGTTCCAACCCCCCCAGCCTCCCTCAGCCAAGGGATCCCATATATCTGCCACCCACGCTTCCTTCTCAACCGTCAAAGCAAAAAGAGAGGGAAAGGTCATACACAGAGGAGACTCCCCACACCATCTATCCCTCCAAAAACTCACCCTTCTCCCATTACCAACTATGAAAGCCAACCTATCACTCACCAACTTCCAATCCGCCCTTATTCCTTTCCACAAACCCAAACCATGAGCCTCTCTCACTTCCCGCGAGCACCATCCCCCTCTAGCTTCTCCATACTTCCCTCTAATCACTTGATTCCACAAGGCCTCTCTCTCATTTGCGAAACACCAATTCCATTTAGCAAGAAGAGTCTTGTTGAGGAGGGAAAGGCTTTTGACCCCCAATCCTCCTTTCGCCTTACTTAAACACACAAACTCCCATCTTACTAAATGAGGCTTTCGTTCCAGATTGCCCCCACCCCATAGGAAGTCCCTTTGGATTTTCTCTAATCTCTGTCTAACTGAGCTTGGTAAGCACAACAATGACATTAAATAGATGGGTAAATTCGATAACGTACTACGAATGAGAGTCGCCCTTCCTCCCTAGGATAAATATTGTCTCTTCCACATGGTTAACCTTCTTCGAAAGCGCTTTTCCACACCATCCCAAACTGTAACTGACTTAAAAGGAGCACCCAGGGGCATCCCCAAATAGGTGGTTGGAAGACTACCCAAACTACAGCCAAAATCCCCAGCAAGATCATCCATATTCTCCACCCTCCCTACTGGAATTAGTTCACTTTTTTCCAAGTTTATTCTCAATCCTGAAGCAGCCTCAAGCCACATAAGAAGCCAACTGAGGTAAGTCAACTGATCTTGTGAAGGTTTACAAAACACCAGTGTATCATCAGCAAACAACAAGTGGGAAATTAGGACCCCTTCTTCGCTCCGACCTTTCACCCTACAACCTGATAAAAAATCTCCCTCTACTGCCCTTTTGATGAAAACACTAAAGACCTCCATAACTATGACAAAGAGGTAGGGGGAGAGGGGATCGCCCTACCTCAAACCCCTGGAGCTTTGAAAGAAGCTCGTAGGGGTTCCATTGATCATCACTGAGAAACTTGCAGTGGATATGCACCACTGAATCCACCTAATCCATTTCTCCCCAAAACTCATTTTCTTCATGATTGTGAGAATAAAATTCCAGTCCACTTTATCATACGCCTTCTCTATATCTAGTTTGCACAAAATGCCACTCTCATTATTCTTAAGGGTCGAATCAATGGCTTCATTGGCTATCAACACTGCATTTAGGATTTGTCTACCTTCCACAAACGCCCCTTGAGCTTTAGAGACCACTTTTCCAACCACTTTTTTTAGCCTATTGGCTAATACCTTGGCCAGCCACTTGTACAAGCTTCCCACCAAACTTATAGGCCTATAATCCCCTAAAGCTTCAGTCCCTGCTTTTTTTGGAATTAAGACCATGAATGTTGCGTTTAGGCTTTTAACAAATTTATCATTATCGTAGAATTCCTTGAAGAAGCTCATCACATCAACCTTCACGAAATCCCAAGCAAAAAGCCAAAAAGCCATAGAGAATCCATCTGGCCCCGGGGCTTTATCCCCATTACAGCCTACTAGAGCGTCGAATACCTCCTCTTCCATAAAAAGAGTCTCCAATGCACTAGCGTCCAAAGGCTCCAACATCTCAAACTGCAACCCGGAGACAGAAGGCTGCCACTCCCCTGGGTTAGACAACAATGTCTTAAAAGCATTGGCAATCCCTTCCCTAATATCATTCTCCTCTGTAAGCCATGCTCCGTTAATCTTAATTCTGTCCACATTATTCCTCCTCCTGTGTGCGTTAGCCATTTTGTGGAAAAAACCAGTATTTCTATCTCCCTCTTTCAGCCACACTTCCCTAGATTTTTGCCTCCACATGATTTCTTCAAGTAAGACCCATTTTTTATATTCTTCCTTCGCTTTGTTTCTAGCTTCCAGCTCTTCCAACGACAACCTACTGGTTTTCTCCTTTGCATCCCAATACTCCATCTGCTCCAAAGTCGTATTCTTTCTATATTCAACCCTTCCAAAACTGTTTCTGTTCCACTCCTTCAGCTTAGCCTTCAGAAATTTTAGTTTTTTAGCCAAGATAAAACTTGGGGATCCACTGAAGCTGCCTTCCTCCCACCAATGCTTCAATAGATCCTTTACACCTTCCACTTTCAACCACATATTCTCGAATCTAAACGGGATAGGGCCTCTTCTCAGACCCCCACCGTCCATAAGAATAGGAAAGTGATCGGACACGGGTCTTGGAAGAAGAAACTGCCTCGCATCTCCAAAGTGGTTGTCCCACTCCTCATTCACCAAAAAACAATCCAACCTTGAAAAAGACTGGTTATCCGCTCCTCCAGTCCAAGTAAAAGGGCCCCACACCATGGGCAGATCCTTTAACTCCAGATCTTCTATCACTTCTGAGAACCTTCTCATAATTGAATTCAAGCTCCCTCCTCTGCTGCGCTCTTCCAGTCTCAGAATGGCATTAAAGTCCCCTGCAACGCACCACGGCCCATTCCAAAGCCCCTTAATGGCCCCCAGCTCTTCCCAAAAACTCTCTCTCTTCCTCCTCAAAGTTGGCCCATAAACCCCTGTAAACGTCTATATAAAACCATCCTCGCAGCTCTTAAAAGTGCACGAAATAGAGAACAATCCTTTTTGCATGTCAACCAACTCCAACATCCTGTTGTCCCAAATCACCACTATTCCTCCGGTTGCACCCCTTGAGTCTACAGCTCCCCATTCAAGGAACCTGCCCACTCCTAAACTCCGAACAATGCCCGTTGACATTTCCTGAATCTTGGTTTCCTGTAGGCAAACCAAGTCCACCCTATTTTTCCTAATCAAAGCTTTGATCACCTTCCTTTTGTCGCAATTATTAGCCCCTCTTACATTCCAGGTAAGCATTCGGAGCTTCATTTAGACCTGCTCGTGCTTCCCCCCCTTCTCCTCCTCCTCCAATATAGTTCACAATCCATTCCAATTTTCTCAATTCTCTTTCGAATTTTGACGACTCTAATTTCCTCCTTTTTCTACCATCCAACTTACCTTTTTGAAGTTTCCTCTCTTTCATTCTTTTGAGCAAGAACAATATTTCCCCTTCAAATCCCTCCGTCGGCATTCCTAGATAGCGGCTAAATTTAGCCAAGCTACTAGACTGCCAACACAGATCCCCCTCTTTGCCCCTCTCCTCCTCGTCCTCTTGGGAGACTCTTTCCAAAGCCCCTTCTGAAATCTCCTCGGTATTCCCAGACTCTCTACCCACCAAATCCGAGACCTCAGCCTCCCTTCCATCCGCCAATATCATCCTTAGCGGGTCCATAATTGCTCCCCCTTCGTCATCTAAAACTTTTCCTAACACACTTCTCATGGGACAACCTTCTTTACACTTCCATATGAGCTTAATAAATTTGGAGGGGAGGGAATAAACAAGCTGTGAGGTTTGAATTCATAATCTCTCAATCACTAAGATTCTAATACCCAATTTATTCCAAAAGCTTACATTGATAGACAATTAACCCACAATGCCCGAAAAAACTCCATCCAACCCTCATGCTACCTTGTCTTATTGACAACGCTTCTATAGACCATCCATGAATAAAGCTTCTCAAAAAACCAAAAGTACAATCTAATTTGACACCAACTCCGTATCCTTATGCAAGGCCTCCTTAAAAAGGCCACACAAGGTATGTGAGTGGCTTTCAATTTTCCTAAATCAGAAAAAGACAACTTCAGTTTACATCATCATGAGACCATTTCCTGAATCCCACTTCATCATCTAGAGATCAGACATTCCTTTGCAATAAGGACAAGCATCCCAGATTCCCTGTCCTCTACAAAGACATTTAACTGTAGGTAACCACCTAACCCAGTACTTGATACAGCCCTCTTGAACAGCCTTCACAATTATCTTAGAAACATTCCCAACAATGCTTAAGGGCCAGATATATATATAACAAAATAATATAATAAAAAAATCTTTAAAACAGAATCATTCTGGGCAGAGACTAATCTCCTTTACTGAATTTATGTTTTCTTCCGTTTCTTAACAACTAATTTGATTTACAATTACTTACTTCCTTGTCATTTTATCTCAAAGAACAGGTCATGCAGTGCAAATCTTTAGGAATTTCGGACCCAAAAGCACAGTTCATATTACAAAAACAAAGTATCATGCAATTGTGACAACTAACGATGAATCCCAGAAATGTCCACATGTACAATACTTTTGTTTTTATTATTTTTTTCTGATGCAGAAATAAAGACAATAGATTAAAGGGTGCCTAACAAAGTCAATCTTCAGAATTTTAAATTAAAATATATCCATTGGAGTTTTTTCAACTCATAAATTATATACAGCCATTTTCTGAGAGGAGTCATGTTCTATCAGGCAAAAGTCATGTTCTATAATCTCTAGTTCAATATTTTCATTGTATGATGCTTTTGTATTCAAAAACATTCTAACAAGAGACCAAATAGTGCAACTTTGCCACAAATATCAAAGCAGAAACCGCAATCAAACAAGGAACTAAAAGGGAGAAAACAATAGTAACTTTGTGAATTTGTTTTTTAAGCAGTTGCATTTGGGAGATATAGTTATGTGGTTGACTGCCAACTTACAGCTTTCACGGCAGAAATAATGTACTCCCTTCCCGGAGGACTCACAACATTGGATGGTAATCTTATCCTATAGAAGTCATCACCTTGTAACAGCTTCTGCAAAAAGGTATATAACATCAAAAAGTAAAATCGATGCTTACTTGCAAAAAATCTAAGCAACAAAAACAAGAGCTTCAGGCATGACACATTACTTCAAACTTCTCCTTCTCTGCTTCAGTAAAAGCGTTCCTTGAAAACCGCAGTTTTGTAAGGGTCTGTTACAAGTAAAATTTTATGTCAACTTAGCAATATAGTTGGATGTCATCCAGATACAAGGATAATTTAGAGCCAATGCAATTCATGTTGAGTTCAATAAAAGCAAAAAATTAAATTCCATCCCACAAACTCAACTTGGAATTCAATCTAAAATCCCAATTTTTAAACTTGAAATACTCTTTAAAAAAACCATATCAAAAAAAGACAAAAAAAAAACAGAAGAAAACTGACATGATGGGTATCGAGACCATCCATTTCAAGTTTATTATAGGTACAGAAGCAGGGTATAAGAGGTGTTCCTTCCGTCTACATCAATAAAATCAAGCCAATTTGCTCCAAAAACTAGAATTGCAAAAGCAAAGCAAAAAATTCCAACAATCACATTCAAATTTTATTAAAAACCTAAAATTTCACATTGGGAAAGAAAAAAAAAAATCTAAAAGATAAAACTCAATTTGGCAGCCAAGATACGATAAGAAGAAAAAAGGAAACTGAAACTTTCAAGTGATCAAGCTTATAATTTATATGACCTTGTTCTCATTTTTCACATTTTCTTGAAACCAGGTTTATTTTCTTATGTTTTTGGTCGAAACCAAGCCCAAGACAACTGCATCAGCAGGCTTGAAGGGTCTCATATTTTCCTCCTTTTTCTCAGTAACCAAAAAGATGGGAAGCGAAGAACTAGCCCAACTTTCAAACTTTAAAAAAAAAAAAAAAAAAAAAGTCAAAATTCACACCGAAATCTCAAACTTGACATAAAACCAAACTTTCAAAATAAAAAAAATAACGCTAAAAATTAAATAAAATCAAATACAAGTTCAAACCAAAATCTAATTTTCCAAATCAAGGGATCCAAAAAAAAATGAGAGTGAGAAAAAAGAGGAGCTTTTCAACAACAAAAACCCAAATGCACGCTAAAATCTCAAATTCAATCCCCCAGTCAAAACTACTACAAAGAATCCCATGAACTAACACCAATTCATAAATTCAATCTGATGTCTCAACTCAAAACTAGCACTAAGAACCCCATAACATAAAACCATTTCAGCCAAATTCTATATGATTTCTCAAAAAGAAAGTGCAGGATTGCCAAAAAGAAAAGGGAAAATTTTAAAAAACAAAATCTCAAATTTACAATAAAATCCCAAACTTCAGCCCTAAACTCAAACCTAACACTAACAATTCACCAAAACCAAAAAAAAACCAACACTAAATCAAACGCAGAACAGTACGGCACCTGAGCGCCATGGCTCGAGGTCTTGAGGCGAGCAGAGAACGCGCCAGCGGGGGAGAAATCGGAGTCTCCGAAGGCGTGTTCGAGGGAGAACTGGATCTTGGAGTCGGAGTCACTGCCCCCGCCGCCACCGAAATCCGACGACCTACGGCGAGCCGACTGCGGACCAGAGGGCTGGGATCGGATGCGAAAGGACTCGGGAGATCGGCCGCCTTCGAGGCCGAACTCCTCGTCGTCGAGAAGAAGCTCATCGGACTGGAACCCTAGCGACGAGGGCACCAAGAAAGCGAAGCCCAGGCAGCTGAAGAGGAAGAAGACGAGAAAGGCTCTCATCGTTCGTTGGTTGTTGATTACGAGTAGAGACTCCACTCTCATTACATACCTAAAAAAAAAATTATTATAATTATAATTAAATTAGAAAAAAATACTACCCAAAAAAAATATTGTTTTCATTAATATTCCTTATAGAAATGGGCATGTCAATCACATAAACCATGTGAGAGTGTTCTTTGATACACACAACTCTTATAGTGACTTCTTGATTAACCATCAAAGCCTAAAATTATCAAATCACTTATACTATTGTTTGAGAGATTATTTCAAACCATGTAGATACTTTTTTTTTTTTTTTTTTAACAAACTCGATATTCTTGATCCTAAATGACAAACCCCTCTAGTCGATGCATATAAATTTATTCTTTAAGATTGCCATACAAAAAAGCTAAGCATCTAACTATTTCAACTTTAAGTCAAATAATGCAATTATGGTGAAGAACTATGTTTTACAACGGGTGAAAATACTTCATTAAAGTGCACATCCTCTCTTTGAGTGTAATCCTTTGCATCCAAAAAAACTTTGAACCTTATTGTTTCAACCATTAGGATTCCCTTTCTTTTTTTTTCTGCTTGGAAACTCACTTATAACCAACAATCTTCTAGTCTTTAGGTGGTTTCATCAATTCCTCAATATAGCTCTAGTGGAAGAACTCAATTTATTCAATTACGACAATAACCTACTAAGCAAATCTTCTATTAGCAATGGCTTCATGGAAATTAGAGGATTCTGATCTTCAATAATTTGCGTAACAATTCATGTGAAAAGAAATTAAATTTACGTAATCATATACATTTGATGGCTTGATCAAGCTTTTCATCCAATAAATGATAATATTGTATTGATGTTTTTGTTACTTTTATACTTGCATTGGAAATAGATTGAATGGCAGTATTAACTTGCATTTTAGCAACTTCAACCTTGAGCTCCATTCATTCATTGACATCGCAGTGTGTTTTTTAAACTACAACTTGCTTTTATGATTACATGGTATGAAATTCCCATCAATTTTTTCATCAATACTAATCATAAATTTGGGAGATTTAGGTCCATCAAATTCCAAGTATACCAATGTTTGAGTCATTCCCATCATTAATATGATTATATTCAATACAAACAAATACCATCATAACTCATTTAATTCAAAGTCCTTAGCTCAATTGGAGAGGTTGGAGACCTATTCACCAAGTAACAAGCATAATTAATGGCTTCAATGTAAAAATTCTTAGACAAACTACAATTAGAAAGAATGTAGCATGCATTCTCTAAGAGGATTCTCTATTCATACACTTTGCAACTGCTGTGATGTCTTCTTCACAACAAGGTGCCTCACTGTGCACTCATTTTTTATTTTTTTTATAATTATGAAAATTGGCCCTCACAAAATATTATCATCAATTTTGAGATAATTTTTGCCAATTTGCTTCTCCATACACCACCATTTCTTAAAGTTATGAAATACATCACTCTTTTGCCATAGAAAAATATACCTAAACTTTAATAATCATCGATTAACATATACCAACAACCAACTTTAGACTAATTAGGAGAGAGTTTCAAAGATTTGAATGGATATAACTATTATGCCCTTAGTTTCACAATTTTTGTTTCTAAATTTAATATCCTTGATGCTTGTTAAAGTCAATCTTCCCTTTCTTTTTTACTATCTAACGAACCTTTTTACTTATAATTGACACATTTTTTTCATTTATGTATCTTAAGTGCATATGCCACAAATGAAAGTATCCAACTTTATATACATTGAGATTTAGAGAGGAAAACTCTAATATTTCTTATCATATAAACAGTAGAAAAAAGTTAGAATATATAAGAGAAGCATGAAAATAGGCTTGTCATTGAATCCCCACAATTCTAATTCTAGTAATAAACAATATATGAATGGAATTAAAATAAATATTTGAGATACAATCATTCTTATCTTTTTATTTAAGATAGGAAATAAAATTAGACTCTAATCATAAAAAACTAGGAAACCAATTCCTAAAAGACTAAGAAACTAATTCCTAAAAGTTAGGAATTAAATTGAAAATCTACACTTCCCCTAAAGTTGGGGAATATATGTTAATCATTTCTAGCTTGAAAGTCAATTTTTCAAACTTTATTCTTGAAAGGGCTTTGGTTAGCACATCAGCTACTAGAAGATGTGTAGAAGTACGAATTTCAATTTTTTATTTTATGAAATAACGATCCAACTCCACATGTTTAGTCTTGTCATGATGAATAAGATTTTTAGCAATATTGATTGCAGGCAAATTGTCATCCTTCATTGGCACTCAAGCTAAACTTTTTTACTCATCAAGTAATCTTTTTAGCCATATTCTTTCACATAGACTTTGAGCTAAAGCCTTATACTCAACCTCAACACTACTCCTTGCGACAATAAATTGCTTCTTACTACACTAAGTCACCAAGTTTTCCCATACATAGGTGTTGAAGTTGTAGGATTTTTAGGAATTTAATTTTAAAATAAAAACAGAAGATAAGACTTAATTAAGTCCTATTATTTTGGGTTGTTTAGTTTAGATTAGTCCTAGTGTATTTAAATTTGATTTTTATTTTGTTTGAATTAGAGAAAATATCATATAATATTCAATAGGTTGGTTAGTTGCTAAATTTAGGGATTGCTTCATTTATTTAAATTCTAGATGTAAACCTAATTTAATTATTAAAGTATTATTTAGTTTCTCTTCCAAATCCAATATGGTATCAGAGTTCATGATCTGAACGAGAAAAGTTAAACATGGTGAAAACTGGAATGGCTAGTGAACATCCAACAAACTCTTCAAAGGTGACTTTTGATTCTTCTTTTATCAATTCTAGCGATAATGGTGGTTCTAAGAATATCGGACTGGAACCCTAGCGACGAGGACACCAAGAGAGTGAAGCCCAGGCAGTTGAAAATGAAGAAAACGAGAAAGGCTCTCATCGTTCGTTGGTTGTTGATTTTGAGTAGAGACTCCACTCTCATTACATACCTAAAAAAACATATTATAATTATAATTAAATTAGAAAAAATACTACCCAAAAAAAAATTCATTAATATTCCTTATAGAAATGGGCATGTCAATCACATAAAGCATTAGGTAAATGAAAGAACCATCTGAGAGTGTTCTTTGATACACACAACTCTTATGGTGACTTCTTGATTAACCATCAAAGCCTAAAATTATCAAATCACTTATGCTATTGTTTGAGAGATTATTTCAAACCATGTAGATACTTTTTTTTTTTTAACAAACCTGATATTCTTGATCCTAAAGGACAAACCCCCCCTAGTCGATACATATACATTTATTCTTTAAGATTGCCATACAAAAAGGCTATCTTGGCATCTAACTATTTCAACTCTAAGTCAAATAATGCAATCATGGTGAAGAACTATGTTTTACAAAGGGTGAAAATACTTCATTAAAGTGCACATCTTCTCTCTGAGTGTAGTCCTTTGCACCCAAAAAAACTTTGAACCTTATTGTTTCAACCATTAGGATTCCTTTTTTGTTCCGCTTGAAAACTCACTTATAACCAATAATCTTCTTGTCTTTAGGTGGTTTCATCAATTCCTCAATATAACTCTAGTGGAAGAACTCAATTTATTCAATTACGACAATAACCTACTAAGCAAATCTTCTGTTAGCAATGGCTTCATGGAAATTAGAGGATTCTGATATTCAATAATTTGTGTAACAATTCATGTGAAAAGAAATTAAATTTACGTAATCATATACATTTGATGGCTTGATCAAGCTTTTCATCCAATAAATGATAATATTGTATTGATGTTTTTGTTACTTTTATACTTGCATTTGAAATAGATTGAATGGCAGTATTAACTTGCATTTTAGCAACTTCAACCTTGAGCTCCATTCATTCATTGACATCGCAGTGTGTTTTTTAAACTACAACTTGCTTTTATAATTACATGGTATGAAATTCCCATCAATTTTTTCATCAATTCTAATAATAAATTTGGGAGATTTAGGTCCATCAAATTCCAAGTATACCAATGTTTGAGTCATTCCCATCATTAATATGATTATATTCAATACAAACAAATACCATCATAACTCATTTAATTCAAAGTCCTTAGCTCAATTGGAGAGGTTGGAGACCTATTCACCAAGTAACAAGCACAATTAATGGCTTCAACGTAAAAATTCTTAGACAAACTACAATTAGAAAGAATGTAGCATGCATTCTCTAAGAGGATTCTCTATTCATACACTTTGCAACTGCTATGATGTCTTCTTCACAACAAGGTGCCTCACTATGCACTCATTTTTTATTTTTTTTATAATTATGAAAATTGGCCCTCACAAAATATTATCATCAATTTTGAGATAATTTTTGCCAATTTGCTTCTCCATACACCACCATTTCTTAAAGTTATGAAATACATCACTCTTTTGCCATAGAAAAATATACCTAAACTTCAATAATCATCGATTAACATATACCAACAACCAACTTTAGACTAATTAGGAGAGAGTTTCAAATATTTGAATGGATATAACTATTATGCCCTTAGTTTCACAATTTTTGTTTCTAAATTTAATCTCCTTGATGCTTGTTAAAGTTGATCTTCTTTTTTTTTTTTTTACTATCTAACGAACCTTTTTACTTATAATTGACACCTTTTTCTCATTTATATATCTTAAGTGCATATGCCACAAATGAAAAGTATCTAACTTTATATACATTGAGATTTAGAGAGTAAAACTCTAATATTTCTTATCATATAAACAATAGAAAAAAGTTAGAATATATAAGAGAAGCATGAAAATAGACTTGTCATTGAATCCCCACAATTCTAATTCTAGTAATAAACAATATATGAATGGAATTAAAATAAATATTTGAGATACAATCATCCTTATCTTTTTTATTTAAGATAGGAAATAAAAATTAGACTCTAATTATAAAAAACTAGGAAACCAATTCCTAAAAGACTAAGAAACTAATTCCTAAAAGTTAGGAATTAAATTGAAAATCTACACTTCCCCTCAAGTTGGGGAATATATGTTAATCATTTCTAGCTTGAAAGTCAATTTTTCAAACTTTATTCTTGAAAGGGCTTTGGTTAGCACATCAACTACTTGAAGATGTGTAGAAGTACGAATTTCAATTTTTTATTTTCTGAAATAACGATCCAACTGCACATGTTTAGTCTTATCATGATGAATTAGATTTTTAGCAATATTGATTGCAGGCAAATTGTCATCCTTCATTGGCACTCGAGCTAAAAATTTTTACTCATCTAAGTAATCTTTTTAGCCATATTCCTTCACATAGACTTTGAGCTAAAGCCTTATACTCAACCTCTACACTACTCCTTGCGACAATAAATTGCTTCTTACTACACTAAGTCACCAAGTTTTCCCATACATAGGTGTTGAAGTTGTAGGATTTTTAGGAATTTAATTTTAAAATAAAAAAACAGAAGATAAAGCTTAATTAAGTCCTATTATTTTGGGTTGTTTAGTTTAGATTAATACTAGTGTATTTAAATTTGATTTTTATTTTGTTTGAATTAGAAAAAATATCATATAATATTCAATAGGTTGGTTAGTTGCTAAATTTAGGGATTGCTTCATTTATTTAAATTTTAGATGTAAACCTAATTTAATTATCAAAGTATTATTTAATTTCTCTTCCAAATCCAATATGGTATCAGAGTTCACGATCTGAACGAGAAAAGTTAAACATGGTGAAAACTACAATGGCTAGTGAACATTTAACAAACTCTTCAAAGGCGACTTCTGATTCTTCTTTTATCAATTCTAACGATAATGGTGGTTCTAATAATTTCGTACACTACATTACTATCCACAAATTAAATGGCAAGAATTATCTCCAATGGTCTTAATTAGTAATGATGTATATATGTGGGAAATGTAAAGACAATTACATCACAGGCATGACGACAACCTTAACAAAGAATGATGCATCTTACAAAACTTGGTTTTCCAAAAACACTATAATTATGTCTTAGCTTACTAATTCCATGGAGACAAATGTAGGCTAGATATTCCTATTCTATGAGATGATAAAAAAAAATTTGGGATGCAGCAAAGGAGATGTTTTCAGACAACAAAAATGCAATAAAGGAGTTTAAAATCAAAAACCAGCTTTTAGAATTACAACAAGGGAACCTCAGCGTGACCTAATAATTCAACATTTTCTCCTGATATTAGCAAAAACTCGACGTGTTTGAAGAACTAGAATGGGATTGCGCTGGTGACAACATCAAATATCAGAAAATTATGGAAAAAGAAAAGATTTTCACATTCTTAGGTAGAACTCAATAAAAATCTCAATGAAGTCCGAATAAGGATTCTTAGCACCAAGCCAATCCTATCACTCCAAGAGGCATGTTTTAAGTATGATGAGAAGAGAATCAAAAGAAGGTCATGATGAAGGACCACATCTTGTCATAGTCCTTTCCAAGCAACGATGAATCAACCTTGGCCACCAGAGGGCCTAATTCTCAACACTTCGATTCACGAAGGAGATTCAACAAATTGTGATGTGATCACTGTAATCAAGTTGGAAAATTAATGGGAAGCCGCCCAATTAGAAAAGTAATAGAACACAAGAAAATGAACCTCGAGGTTATTGTGCCACCAATAATGACCACCACAATCCAATATCTTAGCCAACAAAACACCTTTCAGTTGAGAACAAATGGAACTACTTGAAAAACTCCTCACATGTGATCCTTTGAGTACATCCACTATAAGATCAAGTTCCATTGCCTAGTTCCATAGCCTTGAATGTTTTTTCAAAGTCAAACCCCTGGATTATTGACTATGGCGCATTTGATCACATGACTGGTGGTATAACTTTTTTTCATTCTTATTAGCCTTGTTTTGAGAGTTAATAAATTAAAATAACTTATGGTTCTTTTTAACTTTTGGTTGGTAAAGGGAGTATCATTCTTCTTAATAGCTTTAGATTGCTATCTGTTCTTCATGTTCCCAAGCTTACATGCAACTTGCTCTCTATAAGTAAAGTCACTAAAAATCTGAATTGTGTTACTAAATTCTTTCCTAATCATTGTAAATTTTAGGAAATGAAGACAAGGAAGATGTATGGTTGTGCTTGGGAGCATGAGGGTTCATATATCTTTGACATACTCAAAATGTAAGCCGCAATGTTCTTTCCTCTTTTTCAAATTCCAATGATCATGAAATAATGGTTTGGCACTTTAAGCTAGGCCACCCAATCTTTCCATATTTGAAAAAAAGTTATTTTTATCATTATTCAGAAATAAAAACTTTCATTTCATTGTGAGTTTTGTCAATTGTCTAAACATTGTTGAAATTCTTGTATTTCACAAGCTTATAAAAAATATACTTTTTTCCCACATACATAGTGACTTATGGGGACCATCCAAGACTAGTAACGTAACATGTTCTAAGTGGTTTATTTCATGTATTGATGATGATCATACACGAATTTGTTGGGTGTATTTGTTAAAAGAAAAATCTAAAGTAAAAGAGATACAAAAAAATTTTAATGTCATGATTAACACTTAATTCGAAACCAAAATCCAATTTTTTCACATTTATAATGGTACTAAACACTTTGATTCAATCCTTGGACCCTATCTTCATGAACATGGCATCATTCATCAAAGCTCATGCATTGCTACACCACAACAAAATGGCATTTTAGAAAGAAAAAATCATCATTTGTTAGAAGTTGCTAGATCTCTTACATTCACAACAAATGTTCCTAAATATTTTTTGTAGAAAGTGACCAAACTTCTCTGTTGTACCAAAATACTTAGCCTTTTTACTTAGTAACTTTGGTAAAGAAAAACTGGAGAAAGAGTCATTACGACTTTTTTAGTACTTCAAGTATCATCTTCAAGGATTGACTTATAGAAATTGTCAATACTAGAATAAATGAATTGTTTTTGTTTAAATCCTAAAGTGAAAAAAGATATGTGAATAATGTGATACCAAGTAAAAGAAATTAAATTAATATTAATTTTAAATTCAATTGATTCGAGTTTGGGGCTTTCCACAATCCAACCTAGGGTATATAAATCAGAGAAAACAAAGATCTTTTAAGTAAGATGATCTTAAGGTTTTGGGATCCTTGGCCACTCACGATCAAGTTGAGTTCTATAACTTAAAATTACATTTGAAACCTAATTTTTCCTTTTTAAAATAAATTCTTAAAACCATCAAATGAATGAGGTTGATTACCAGTTTAAGATTTGATTTTTTAACTCTTCCTACTCCTTGTAGTTTTATTTTAGGGCAAATAACGATAGAGAAGATGATGATAACTAACGATCAAGAATTACCAAAAATCATTAGTATTGGGTAATAACATACTGTATCATTCCTTAAACTAACTCACAAGAATAGGATAAAAAAATTGATAAAATTGTCACCCAACCAATAATTAATCTCATTGTTGCAATAATTTACCCATTGTCCCTACTGGTTTCCTAGCCCTTAGGTTTTCATACTTCAAGCCCCAAGTTGGCTTCTTAGCCTCTCATGAAGGTGATGTCACATTTACAATTCATAATAGGGTAAAAATCCATAATTTGAATCAAAAGAAATTAAAATCAATATCTTTAATAAAAATGAAAAAGAAAACAAACCAAAGTTCTCGTCTTCTTCCACCTTCAATGTTGAACTCTCATAAATAAAAAAAAAAATCAAAGATCCTTGAAACCTAGAACTAAGAAAGTTTATATAATATCGTCAATTACCTAAAATGTGGCACACTCTCATTGACTACTTATTACAAAAATAATTATCTAGAAATGATTAAAAAAATAATAAAATGGTGATTTCTAGTCGTGTGAGGCCCACTTAGGGCGGATGGAGTGCCATGGATGCAATTCCCAAGGTATAGGAGGCGAAACATCGAAGTGGCAGTGGGTGAATTCGATATTAGGGTCATTTCGAATTGGGTTTCGAATTCATAAGTTGCATTTCAAAATCATTTCGAAATGACCTTTCAACTTTGCACAATTGTCTTCCAAGGACCATAACTTCTTCATTTCAACTCCGATTTGTACACTATTTGAATCATTGGATTCTTGACTTCCTGAGCTTCAAAAAGATATATAGTATTTCTAAAATGGACTTTATAAAGTACTCCAAATTTGTCTTCAAGTTTAGAGCGTATGTTGTCACTAGATTTTGAGTTCCAAATTTCCATGTAGCTGAATCTTGCTTCATGCTTTATTTTCCATGTTTTCTTGCCTTCTTTCTTACTCCATAATGGTTATTTCTCATCTTCTAAACTCATGATATCCTCGTCTTACCTTTTCTCATGGTTCACGAGTCTTGACTCACTTATTTCCTCATTTAACCATTTTTTTATCTTTCAAAATTTAAAATGATTCAACTTGCACCATTTTCTTCCCTTGAACCTGAGATAAGTCTCCAAAGTACAAGTTAAACTCATGGCTAGGGCCTTAGCATCAATTTAGATCAAGTTGGGTAATTTGAATGTCATTTGATGCGCAAATCATATCGAATCTGTGCCATTAGAGCACATACTTTGGCTCCAATCAAAAAGCCATTTTCACTTAATCATACTTGATAAACAGAATGGCCACTAGAGTATTATGGTACCAAACTCCCATCAAAGTCCTAAAAAATTGATACCTTAACATTCGGTTAGTGTCATTGTTTCCACCAAAATTTTTTTGTTGCAACGTTTTTATCAACACTCATGCTTAAAATAGAACAAAAATATATCCAAGAGCCCTCAAATGTTTTTTTACGAGATATTCTTCAACTTAAAAAGATTATAAATGTTACTCACCAATCACAAAAAAGGTTTTATTTTTCCATGGATGTAACATTCTTTGAGTATCAACCTTGTTTTCCCAAAACTAAACTTAAAAGGGAGATTTTAGAAAATTCTAGCCAAGATCAATTTGGGATATTCCTCTTCCAACAACCAATATTGCTCTTCCAACCCCAATTTCAAATCTACCACCTCAACAACCCTTGTAATACCAAGTAATTCCAACCCTAAAATCATTGTTGTTCCCTTCGAACCAAATTTGTCACCCAATCTTCCAACAGCTTCAACCCCATAGTTTCAAGTCTATTCTAGAAGAAAAATTACTCAAGATATATAGACTCTTACGCCCTAAGCTCACAACCAGTTAATTAAACCTAATTTGGATCCTCTTAACTAGAATTTAGGTAACATAGTAATTTATACTAATTCAACTGTATTAAATGATTTAGTTGTTCCTATTGAATTTTGGAAAGGGGTTAGATCATGTACTACACATCCTATTGTTGATTTTGTTTCCTATGAAAGATTATGTTCACAATTTCGAGCATTTACTCCTAATCTTTCTAAAGTTAACATACCCAGGGACATTCATGAGGCATTAAACCATTTAAATTGGAAGACAATTGTGCACGAGGGGATTAGAGCTCTTGAGAAAAATGGAACCTGGGAATTGATTGAATTGCCTTTGGAAATATCTATTGTCGAATGCAAGTGGATTTTCAATATGAAATGTAAAACTAATGGGAACATTGATAAATACAAGGCAAGATTAATGATTAAGGAATTTAACAAATGTATGAAGTAGATTATGAAAAAACGTTTGCTTTAATTGCGAAACTCGACACCGTCCAAGTTCTACTCTCCATTGCAATCAATAATGATTGACCTCTTCATCAGTCAGACTATGCATTCCTGAATGGTGATATCAATGAAGTTACATGGATATTCTACCAAGATTCGAAGACACTAAAAAAAAAAAAAAATCAAGTATGCAAGTTAAAGTGTATGGCATAAAACAATCTCCTAGGGCCTGGTTTGACCATTTTACTTCAACTGTTAAGAAACTTAGGTACAGTCAGGGACAAATGGATCATACGATATTTTTCAAATATTCATCAAATGGGAAGGACTATGGCTTGGTGAAACAAGAAGCAGTTTGTAGTGGCTGGAGTAGTGTGGAAGTTGAGTTCCAAGCTATTGCACATGATGTATGTGAAAGACTATGGCTAAAACATGTGGTAGAGGAGTTGAAGATTTCAATTGAGATTCTGATGAAAATGTTTTGTGATAATCAAGTAGCCATCAACATCTCATTTAATATGGTTCATCATGACAACGCCAAACATGTGGAAACAAACTGAAATTCCATTACTGAGAAAATTGAGAATGTGGAGTTTTTATTGCAAAACACGTCTACTAAGCTTCAAAACATAGACATTCTTACTAAAGCTCTACCAATACAACATTTCAATTCTCTTATAAGTAAATTGGGAATCATCAATATCTATTCCTTAGTTTGAGGTCAAGTGTTGAAGCCGTAGGATTTTTAGGAGTTTGAATTTAAAATAAAAACAAAAGACAAGGCTTAATTGAGTCCTATTATTTTGGGTTGTTTAGTTTGGATTAGTTCTAGTGTGCTTAAATTTGATTTTTTTGTTTTGAATTAGAGAGAATATATAATGATATTCAGTAGGTTAGTTAGTTGCTAAATTTAGGGATTTCTTCGTTTATTTAACTTTTGAATGTATACCTAATTTAATTAATAAAATATTATTCAATTTTTCTTCCAAATCCAATAATAGGTGCAATAGTCAGTGGTTGATCTTCGGTCTGTAATTGATCATATCCAATTAGTATTTGAGAAGACTTTAACTTTTTTATTCCTTTTCAAAAAAATATTCCTTCTTTAGGAGTCATTTTCAAGTATCGAAGGTTCATACAAATTGCTTCAAGATGTTCTTCATTGGACTTGTTCATGAATTGACTCATAACTTTAATTGGAAAACATATGTCATGTCTTGTGCGAGATAGATAAATGAGTTTTCCTATAAGTCATTGATATTTCTCTATATCAATTGGATGACTATCTTTTTAAACCCATTTTATATTTTGATTCCATCGAAGTGTCTATAGGTTTGCATCATAACATTTCAGTTTCTTTCAGTGAATCCAAGATGTACTTGGGTTGAGAAATCACAATGCCTTTTTTCTAACGAGCAACCTCTATGCCTAAAAAGTATCTTAGAGTTCTTTGGTCTTTGATTTCAAATTCTCTAACAAAAACTTCATTTAAGTAATCCATTTTCTTAGTATAACCCTCCGTCACAATGATATCGTCAACATAAACAATGAGAATAGCAATCTTCCCATTTAGGGAGAATTTGGTAAATAAGGTATGATAGACTTGCCCTTGACAATACCCATGCTTCTTGACTGTCTTCGTGAAGTTGTCAAACCAAACTCTAAGTGATTTCTTAAGACCATACATAAACTTTCAAAGCTTGCAGACTTTGTCAACATTGTTTTTTATCTTAAAACTAGGTGGAATTTCCCATGTACACTTCTTTTTTCAAGTCACCATTGAGGAATTTTTTTATTTTTTTTATGTATAATTAACACATGGGCCAATCTATGTTAGCTGGAAAGGATAATAAAACCTAAACCGTATTGAGTTTAGCAACATAAGCAAAAGTCTTTTAGTAGTTTATGTTATATGTCTAAGTGAATCCCTTAACAACAAGTTTTGCTTTGTAGTAGTTTATACTCCTATTTGGTTTATACTTTACAGTCAAAATCCACTTCCATCCAACCAGTTGTTTCTTTTTTGGTAAATCTGAAAGTTTCCAAGTACCATTTCTTTTTAAAGCGCTAATTTCTTCCCCAATGGTGATCTTCCATTATGATTTTCTGAAAACATCATGAATACTCTGTGGAAAGGGTAAGATTAATGGCAATGCCCAATATTTTGGTGATAAACCATCATAGAAAACAAAATTGTAGTAGATAGGATGTTGGGTACATGCTCTCACACCTTTCTTTAATGCAATAGGAACATTAAGATCATCAATAGCAATAATATCAGTTTGGATTTCATGAAAAGTATTGTCTAGACTATTTAAACTCAAATTAGATTCATGTTTTTGCTTAGGAGATGTGTGTGTGTGTGTGTGTGCATTCATGATCTTCTATTTCCTCTTGGGGTCTTTCCTCGTTTAATTATCATAAAGCTCATTATCAAGTGCAAGTTGAGTATGGATAGGAGTGACTGGATCTTGGTTGTTAGGCAAAACTGGTTTGATGATGATCATGTTAAGCTTAGTATCCAGTGAAATTGAGGGAATGAACGTAGGCTCGATCTTGGTTTTAGATGGAATGAAAGTATTAAGTAAAAAATTACATTCTTGTATAGTAGAGTTCTCCCTTTGACTTTAAGTTTTTAGGTAATATGATTGGTTTTAAAAAAAGGTTACATCCATGGAAATATAGAAATTTTTAGTGCTAAGGGAGTAGCATTTTTAACCTTTCTTAGTGGAATAGTAACAAGGAAAGAAACATTTGATGGCCTTTGGGTCAAGTTTGCTTCAGAATTGTTCATAGATATGGATAAATGTCATACACCAAAACATTTTTAGTGGTAGGGATGAGATGATTTGGGTATTTGGGTAAAAGAGGAGAAATTGACAAGATGTTTGGAGTCTTAGGACTCTTGATGACATTCTATTAATGAGGAATGTGGCTACGAGGATTGTCTCACCTAAAAATGTTTCAAAACATTTGTAATGAACATAATAGAAATGACCACTTCAAGGTGTTTGTTTTTTTCCTTCTATCACCCCGTTTTGTTGAGGTGTGTAAACGTAAGAGTTTTGATACACTATAATATGACTTATTAGATACTCATCGAGTATAGAATTGAAACACCTTGATTTATGTTTAGATCGTACTATTGAAAAATTTTAATACAGCACTAACATTATATTTTTCTTTCATTAAGTATACCCAAGTTATTCTAGTATGGTCATCAACAAAAGACATAAACCAGTGAGTTCCTAAGTTTTTTTTTTTTTACTCAAATGGGTTCCCATATATCATTGTGAATGGTAGCAAAAGGGTGAAATGTTTTGTACCCTTGGAGATGAAAGTTATTTCTCACATGTTTTGATAATTGACACACTTCACATTGGAAAACCTCAATGCTGGTATTATAAAATAATGTAGGAAACAACTCTTTCAAATATAAAAAATTGGGATGACCTAATTTATAGTGCCACAACATGATGACACTATTATTATTGGATAAATTTGGAAAACAAGAAAAATACATGCTACTTACAACTTGAGCTTACTTTTTAGGATTATTAGGACTTTTAAGGAGATAGAGCCTCACACATTCCTTAGCATTGCCAATCATCCTCTTTGATTCCAAATCCTGAAATTCATAATGATTCGAGAAAAAATTAGTAATACAATTCAAATTCTTGGTAAGTTTTCTTATGGATAATAAATTGTAAGTCAAATTTAGAACAAAGAAAGCATAATTTAGAACTAGGTCATTTGTAATAGCAACACATACTATTCTAGCCATCCTTGACAATGATCTATCAACAATTCGTTCCATAAAATTCCTAGAACTTGGGTTATAGGTGTGAAATGGAGTAGCATTACTAGTCATATGATGTGATGCATTGTCTACAATCCAAGGGTTTTGTTTCTCCATTTGAGTGATCAAATCCATTAAAAAGTTACTTTTTTGAGCGACTGATCTAGTGTTTGTAGATGCAGGTGGAGAAGAAGATGATGTTTTTTGGTCGATCAATTTTTGAAGCAACTCCATTTGCTCTTTACTAAACAGTGTAGCCTTAGGTGTAGATTTCTATTCTCTGATGGACATAAAGCCATGACTTTTAGTAGAGCCTCTCAGTTTCCAATCAATTGGCTTGCTATGCAACTTCCAACAAATGTCCTTGGTGTGTCCATGTTTTCTGCGATGCTCATACCATGGTCTTCATTCCTTCCTTGTCCAATTATTATCAAGAAAATGATTGGTTCCATGGGTTGTTAGGCATATCCTTCCTTTGTGTTATATGGAACTTGGTTCTTCATCATAATCTGCTTTCTACTTTCATATAACTTAAAAAAAAACTCATCTGATTAGATGAAAAGACATGCTTTCGAATATTCTTCTCTTACTTCATCTAGATTTTTGTTAAGCCCAAACAAGAATTTAAAGATTTTTTTTTTCTCAACAATCTTTTTATACCTGAAATTACATTCCAAACAACTAAGTTTAGCATTATTAAAGAGATCTATTTGTTGCCTATCCATTTAGAGCAATGAAATATTGTGTGACAATGAGCTTTCCTTAACGAAGATTGTTCAAGATACCTTTTACCTCAAATAATTCAGATGTGTTATCATTATCTAAGTAGGTTTCCTTTGTAGCATTTTAAATTTCATTGGTTGTCTTGTAGCACATGAAGTCTTCTTCGATATCTTTGGTCATGAAATCGATTGACCATACCATCATCATGTTGTTTTCAGATTTTTGGCACATGAACTTTGGATCCTTTATTTATTGATGGAGAAACAATTGCCTTGGTGAGAAAATCATTTTTTCCTTTCTTTCAAAATGTGAAATATAATCACAAAAGATTAGGAAACTAATTCTCAAAAAATGAGGAAACTAAGTCTTGAAAGTTAGGAAATAAATTCCTAAAAATTAGGAATTAAATTGGAAATCCACATATATGATGAAGAATAGTCTTTTGCAATACCTAAAATTGTACTACCTTGATGAGTTAGAGCTGATCACAACAATAACATCTATAGTAACTCTTAAAACTCCATGTTAAGTTATAAGTTGAATCAAGAGTACCTAAAGATATCAGATATCAAACATCAATCCAAATCCTAACTATACCATCATACATCTTAATTGGAACTATTCTAATACACTAACTTTGTAGTGTACTATTCCTCATTAAGGCAAAAGACACCATCAATAGATTAATACGGGCAAATCAATCCCTATTGAGTCACATACGGTATGAATAACCCAAATCAATAATCAAACTGATACTTAAGCAACAAACAAAGATAAATAGGATAGTTCCAACACTATCGGAGCCCTCATAACATTACCAAATCAAATAGTATTTGAGGATTTATAGATGGTCTCCTTTTTATTTTTTATTTTTTGTTTTGGACACTATACTTCCTATTGTCTTTCGTTAAATCAAAATTATTGCATTTTCCTTTTCTAATCCATGACATAGATCTAGAATGGCCTCTATTATTGCCAAAATTCTTTTTGTATACTTCTACCCTTTGTTTCCAAAGCATTTGCCTATCTTCATTCAATATTTCAAATAATTCTTTATTTTACTTCTATAGAATTCAAATTTGCTTTAATGTCCTCCATACAAATATAATTTATTTCTTGCAACATATTGTCAACAAAGTAATCATACAAAGCAAGTAAATAACAAACCAAAATTAAAGTTAGATCTCGAACCAATATTTCTCTAGTCCATAATAAATTTCTTAAATTCATCATAATGGTTTCTAATGGGTGTATATTCTTACATGCGAAGAGTGTACAAACATTGTTTCAAATATAACTGGATAATTGCTTCAAATACAACACTCCTATATGTAATTGACAATATTTTATAGAGTGGATGGTGACTGTTTGCTAGTAAGTTCATAGTTTGTCTCCACTTCCTTTAATAAGAGATGCAATGCTGATGTGTTTATGGTGATGACCTTATGTGCTTAGGTCTATAACCGACTCTCATAATTGTTAGTTATATATTAGAGCATATGCATTAATTTAATATAACAAATATTTTGCAATTAATGAAGCGTGTTTAGCGCGTGTTAAAGATAATGTCCTTAAGCATAAAAATCAAATACCCTACACATTTTGTTAAGACATTTTTTCCATTAATTCAAGTACTAGAAAGATATTTTTGAAATTCAAAGAAGAAATAACCTCAAATGATTGACTAATATAAGCCCTTAAACACAACTAGGAAAAATTCTTATATTACTACAAAATTCAGACGTGAAGAAGGTTTTTTTTTACAATTTTATAGAACATCAAGACATCTCTACAATTTTTTCCAGTAAAAACTCAGGGGTTCTTTTGAAAATACATAAAACTACAGGGACCAATCCGAAAACCGAAAAACTCACTCACAGCAAATTTTATTAAGCCCCAAAACACTCGCAGCCCTATTAGTTTGGGAATCCAGAAACCCTAAGATAGAGAAACTCAGCGTTGAGAGAGAGAGTAAGGAGGAAAAGAGAAAAGAGATGGATGCGATAAGGAAGCAACTGGACGTGTTGATGGGGGCGAATCGAAACGGCGACGTCCGGGAGGTGAATAGGAAGTACTACGACCGAGATGTGTGTCGCCTCTTCTTGGTCGGCCTTTGCCCTCACGAGCTCTTTCAGTTGACGGTACTGTTCTGGAACTATCCTCCTTGCCTTGATCTGTTGGTTTCTTTAGCATTGGAGTCTGTTTGGTTCTCGAGAAAGTGTGGGAAAGTGGGGGGAAAAATGAAATCTCGATTTCTTAGAACCTTACGTGGTTTATGTTTAGGGGACATGGAGGCGCAGAGAGAGGAAGAGATACTTTATCTACCCTTAACCTCTATTGAGAAAATAGGGGAAAACAGTATAAAACGAAAACCTCGAATCTGATTTAATTTTTATTTTCTATTTGTTCATATATTTTTGATGTTTGGAGGGGACATGAATTTTTTGGGGGAGATATTTAAGCTAATTCTACTTCTTGTTTGGATTTCGAGATAATTCAAGAAAAAAAAGAAGAAAAATTAAATATTGAATTTCTTAAGTATTTTTTTGTGCAATTTTTTTAATTTTTTATTGTGTTTAAGATCATTGATGTGATTTTAGAGAGAAAAGTTTAATTAGTTCTAATCCTTTCTTTTGCCTACAAGAAACTCAGGAAAGTTGAAGAAAATGAATATTGGATCTTATTTATTTCTTCTGGTTAATGTTTAGGAGAGATGGTTGGAGATCACCCGAATTCTCTGTTGGTCGGTGTGCTGAGTTGAGCATGTCAAATTCATTGCTAGATGGAAGAAAATAAAACCTCAAAATATATGTTTTGTGTTTTTGGATCCTATTTAGAAGGTATGCGTTTAGACAGAGATGTTTAATCAACCCAACCCCTATATGTTTGGCAGGAAATTGAGTTGATTTAAGCTTGTCAATTTCAAGTCGAATAGATTGAAGAAAATGAAATCTCAGATCTTTTTTATTTTATTTTATTTTTGTCATAGAGGGCCTTTTTCTTAAAGGGTCAGAGTCTGAAAATGACTCATTTATATAGAAAACATGGAAAATATTGTTTTTGGTAATTTGAAACATGGATGCAAGTTTTTTTTTTTTTTTTGATAGGTAAAACATGGGTGCAAGTTAATGATTGAAAATTATTCGAAAACACTGTTTCCATTATTGAAGTGAAAATCTTTCTGAAAAGACCATTCTCATTTTTTCTATCAAACAAATTCTTACTTTTTATGCTTTTGGGTCATGTTTAGGAGAGAGATACATACCTAGAATGAGCTATTTAATCAATGTCAATAGATAGAAGAAAATGGAACTACGAATCTTATGCTTTGTTTGGGAAGTGTTTTCAAAAACAGAAAAATAGTTTTTGAGAATTTGTTTTAAAAGCTCTTTTTTGATGTTTTGTAGAAAAAAAGTTTGTTTGAAAATTTGGAATATTCTTAACCATTTTTATATTTTTAAATATTTTTTTAAAGTTATATTTTCAATTATTTTCTATATTTGTATGATTATTTTTTAAAACAACCCTTAGAAAACAAGTGAAAGCTACTAAAATATGTTTTTATGAAATACCCTATTTTCTATTTTATGGTTTCCAAACATGGTTTCTTGTTTTTTGTTCTTAAAAACATAAAAAATATTTTTGAAAATGGCTTCCAAACATACCCTTATGTTCTACTTTCTATTTTTGAGAAGGGTTTGCTTGGCCATCTTGTATGAGAGGCATTGATTTAGTGTAAGAGAATTTGGTTTCTTTGCTCTTGCACCGCAATCATCGCACATTCACTAAAATTTTCCCCTTTTATTATTGGTTTTGTTTTCAATGGTTATCACTCTCTATTTTTCCATACATTAATCATGCTTTCATTGACTTTCTTGTGTTATTACCTCCAATGCGGGGCTCCAATGATGGCATGGAATCTTGCTGACCTGATTTTCTAATTAGATTAGAAATAATTTTTTTATTTTATTTTATGGAGGATTCCTTGATATAAAAAGGGCTATTTGATTAAAAGGGATATTGAAAATGCAAATTCAGAAGAATGACCATTTTCTAAAAACATGAAATAGAATCTATTTTGGACAAAAATAACCTTTAACAATTTTTGTAATCCCCATCTCACATTAAGTGCTTTTTGATAAAAAAAAAAGTTCAAGGGTAAAAATGTTGAAATGAGGTTATATGTGTAATTTTCAATACATGGAAGTTGTTTTTTTTTTTTTTTTCTTACAGAAATGGGTATTATCTCATTCCATTTAATCAATTATTTCATATAAAAATTAGTTTTAGATGATAATCACTATCATATTAATAATTTGCTGGATGATGAAGTATGCATTATTTGCTTTAGTTTAAGTTTAGGCAAATAGATATAAATTTTTTTAGATTACAAATGTGGATGTAACGTGCCCTCTGCACGGCATATATATATATATATGTAATTTTACCTTCTTGTGGGCATGGCATGTTGAGAGTTTGTTAACCTTGAAGTATCTTGTAGGCCCCCTTTCCCCTTTGGTAACACACACATGGACTAAGAAGAGTAATTTAATTAATTCAAATAGGTCAGATGACTGTCAATGTTACTTTAACCTATTGCTTTGAGGGATATTGGAATTCATGTTAGTTATTCCATTTGGTCTTCATAATTAAAATTTTATTCTGATCTCTTTCTAAGACTTCATCATTTTTGTTTCAGAAAATGGATATGGGGCCATGTCCGAAGGTGCACTCCTTGCAGCTAAGGAAAGAGTATCCTTTCGCCACTATAGTGCTATGCATTTCAGCTTTTCTTCTTTCTTTAAGATGTTTAAACTGTATGATACTCTTTACTGTTAGGGCCATGCATTCTGTGATCCCTGTTTTTGACAACCCCTAAGAATTTTTTTTTGGGATAATGGGAATCTGCCTCTAGAGGGATGCATTTATCTCAACTACTAGCAAAGCAAACTGCCAGTATTATGGGCCCACACTTCTAACCTACACTCAAATTTCATGGAGGTTCAAATTCAGGACCTCTTGTTAATTTCCAGAGGGCACAGCTGCCTGGTCATATCCAAGGGGCTAGACATTCTATTAGATCTTATTAGAGAACCTCATGCAACCGTTTTTCAGAGCAATGATTGCAGATCAGATGCTTGCTTTTATATTCTTGTTAACGGGTATTTCCCTTATAAAAGATATGGAGACCAAGCACTACCATATTTCTATTCTTGGTTCATTTATCGTATTTGCAAGAATATATCTTATCCATGCAAATCAAGGTCACCTATAAAATATGTTGATATATGAAAATTTGTTTCACTTGACTGCTTTAACTCTTTCTAGATATGAAGAAGCCAAAGCAAAAGGTGTCCATAATTATGACAGGGACTTGGAGGATGTTATTGATAGGCTCATTGTTGAGTGTGATAGAAAAATTGCTAGAGCTCTTAAGCGTCTTGAGGATGAGGATGCTAAAGCTGCTATAGCAATTTCAGTCTCTGAGGTTACTCAGGTAGTGGTTGAGTTTCTCAGGCTAGTTCTTTAACCATATATATCTGTATATATTGATGGATAATTTATTGATTCCTTTACAGACACCTGAGGTGCTTGAGTTGTCAAAGCAGATTAAGGAGAAGTTGAAGGAAGCTGATCAATTTGGTAACCCCTTTATATGAATTATAGTAATTTTAACTCCTTTTACATTTATATTAAAATGTTTTGTCCCTGCTATTATTAGGTTTAGTGCAGGTTATTGAATATCCTGCCTGTTGGCAAAGCATGTTGGTTATATCAGACTTATTCTTATTTAGAGTATAGGATACTGATTTGTGACAAATAAAGGAATTATATTGAAGTGCCAACAAGGGGTGAACCCTATTATTGTATACAAAGAACACACACATGAAAAAAGATTAATCAGATAATTCGATAGACAGTGGTTCAGCTAATATCCTCAGGCTACCTCTTGCCAGCCAACTAATCCTAGCTCTTCCTTAGACACATTCCACAAAAGCCAAGCCTTAATGAAAGAATCTTTAAGCTTTGACATTAGTAATTCCGGTTATTAAAGAAGTTCTCAATTGCTGCCCTTCCAGATGCACCCAAAAGTTTATTTGTAAACAAGTTTTGATGATATGGAAATCTTCTAATTATTTTTCCTCTTTTGACTTTAATGGTTCTTCCTATTAAGTTATTGAGCTATATCTTTAGTGTGGATATATTGCACGGAGATTAGCTTCATAATGTTATCTTTGATTTTGTGTGTTGTCTAAACTGATTTGATTTGGTGCATGAATGATATGCAGATCTTGAAGGCAAGACTGATAGCAAGATTCGAGCTCTAGAAGTAGTAGAAGAACTCAGAACGAAAAGAGCAGACAAGCAGGTAATTGTTGTTTGTTGAGACATTAAATTGGCATGTCATTGTTGATATATTAGTGTTGTTTAGTTATAGTGCCATTTTTTGATAAGCAGTCTGTACTTCCTTTTTTCCATTCCATGATTAAGATTTTGAATCTCATATGTGTTGCAATCCTTTTCTTATGATAGTCTATGCTTCTTCTGGATGCCTTCAACAAGGATAGAGCGTCTTTACCCCAACCCCTTCCAAACCCGCCCCCATTGGCACCCTTGCCAGTACTTGCTCCTGATCCTCGTACACAGGAAATGATAAATGAGAAGCTGAAAAAGGCAGAGGATCTTGGTAAGCTAAGTCAGCCTTTTCATGCCTTTTATATTTCGATAAATCTTGATGTTCTGTTGCATACCAAATATATTTGTTAGTGGAGTGCAATGGAAAATAGTTGATTTAATGCTTTCTTGAGCTGATTGGAGTTGCACAAAAAGTTTTTGTGGAATTACCAACTAAAATGTGCCTACTCTTGCTTTAACAATTTGAGCATGTAAATTAGATATGCTACCTGCTGTAGCCTTATTCCTTTCCCTCTGTTGGTAGTGCTGAATTGATTGGGTTATGCTTAGTTCTAAAAGTTCCCTATGTTTTCCAGGCGAACAAGGAATGATAGACGAGGCACAGAAAGCATTGGAAGAGGCTGAAGCACTTAAGAAGGTTTGTGTTTTTCTTTAGGTTCATCTTGTTTGTTTGTAGCATTTGTCCATATTCTTATTTGTATTATATGAGGTTTTGATATCTGTTATTTATATATTAATTTTATTCCAGAATGTAACTTGTATTCTTTGTTTTTCTTTTTCAACTAAACCTGTCTCTTATTCGCTATACCTCTGTTAATTTGTTTTCTTTTTCTTTCAATGTCTCTTCAGCTGGCCCCTAGGCAGGAGCCTGTTCTTGATTCTTCCAAGTACACTGCTGCTGATGTGCGCATTGTGAGTACAATTATTTTTGTTTCTGCATTTTCAGTAAATATATTACATAATGGATAGCCACTCACTCTTAAAGAGATCTGTGTCCATTTGAATTTCTTCCCAAAATCCCAATTAACTCCAGCAGTTGATGATTAATGTTTTTAACCCTTTTGGCTCTGTTTGCCACTCCTCTTGAACCAAAAGAAAAAAAACCACTGCTTTACTCATCTCTAAAATATTACCTTTTTTGGCTATACTGTAATCCAGTTTAGTACATTATTTAAGTTTCACAAATGGTGTTTCTGATTAAGGACAGATGCAAATAAAATTTCTCTCTCCAGAGAGATGGCAAACCAAGTTATAGCATATATTTCTGTTTGAGATTATTATTATTATTATCATTATTATTATTTTTTTCATCTGAAATTGAAAACACGAGTTGATGATAATGGATGCATATGTTTTTATATTTATCCTGTATTTCTTACTCTTTTAATTTCTTTTTAATTCTGATGTTACCTCAGACTGATCAGAAGCTACGCGTATGTGACATTTGTGGAGCATTTTTGAGCGTTTATGATAGGTAAAATTTTTATCTTGTCACTTCATATTTTCTAGCTTTGAGGGCGACAAAGAATTAGTATTTGGGGTTTCAAGTACTTCAGCTTTTGACCTGGCGATTATACCTCCTTGTCACCAGCAGGCTTTTGGGCCCAGTTTTACGAGGATTACTTTTGCAGCTAAAGAATGTGCGTCTTTTTCTGTTTTATGCTTGTAGATCATGCTATTATTAGCTAGAAAATTATGGGGCTACCATACTATATGTGGATTCTATCTGTCAAGAACTATTGGTTATTTCAAGGGAGTGAACTGTTCTCCTTTTCATGTGGTTTCAGTGACCGTCGCTTAGCAGATCATTTTGGAGGAAAGCTTCATTTGGGCTATATGCAAATCCGTGAAAAGCTGGCAGAGCTTCAGGTAAGATGAATTATTTTCGTGATCATATAGGAGCTCATTTATGTTTTGGTTGTCCCGTGGGTTCTATTACATATTGGCATTAGTACAAAAAGGATAATTTGCAGGAGTTGGGAGCAAGATGATGGGGCCAGTAAATTCTGCTTAGCTTCTTTGGTCTCATATTGGCTGTTGTCTTTTAGCTATTAACTTGATATTTATTATTGTCCTTCAGCTTGTTAGGTGACAACAATTTTTATTTTTTATTTTAACAATTTCTGTTTGCCTATCAAAAGAGAAAAAGGAAAACAATTTTCAACTTATAGTTGTTTAGCTAAGTCCGATATTTGTTCTTTTACCTATCATCTTTGTTCGGATGTCCTTAAGTTGGTACTGTGAATATGTTGATTCAGGTGCTGGTATAATGTTTCACATTCTTCTATAGAGATTCTCAGTTAGTATGCCATCTGTGAGTTATTCTAACCTCGGAGAAGAGTGTTTTTGTGGCAATTTCTAATGTCTTTCATTTTGATTTGAAATTTGGTTGAAGGTTCTATTGGAGTTGAAAAACTCGAAGTTCACCTCTTATTTTGTTCTGTTGCTTCCATTTTTTGTTGTCAAATGATTTAGTAGAGCCTGAGGCTCTTGAAAAAATAGAAAATGTTTTTGAATGGGCCCACAACTGAAATGCAAGCTACTTGAAGGGGACTGGACTCTTAATCCTTAAGCTGATTATTAGGGGGGGGAACTGATTGGCATGCATTAATCAATCCATTTTATATTCCAAAGGTTTAGGTTTGTGAATTTGACAGAATCTAGAATTGTAGCTGTCCCATGATTGACAGAATTTGTATGTTTATGAAAAAAAAAAAAAGCATCTGAAATTGTAGTTGTTCCATGTTGATTACTTTGGTGCCACTTTATTAATTATTATTTTGGTGGTTTGGAGTCCTACTCAATGTACCTCTGTTGCTTTATCACAAGAGAAACAGATGTTCTTTCAGTTTCGTAGAATTCTTTCTCAAGCAGGTGTTGTACTGGGCTCAGATCATATCAAGGCTTAGTATGAGCATCAAATATAAAGTTCTTCACTGTAAGAAATTTTACATCAGTCAAGTTGCATTCACTATATCTGCCACTCATCCATCCATCTCCTTTAGTTGAAGTTCTAGTTCTATATTTGCTCACACCCAATTTCTATTGAATTTTTTTCCCAGTTCTCTTCTGCAATTGTTTCTGGGCGCATGCTATTGACAGAATTTGGTGCACAAACCATTTTCTCTGGTTGTTTCAAAGATGTTGATTTTTTGTTTAGGCCTTTGGACACATCTCAACTTATGCCTTAAGCTGTTGAATTATCATATCACTGTTCTAACTTTTAAAGTTTTAAGCTCCTTTTCCAATTCCCTTTTAAGGTACATGTTCAGATCCATTTTCTTCCTATTAAACCTTTTTGAGTTTTGAATGTGTGGTGATGTTGGGACTGAGTAAATGGAACCATGTTTGTATTTTTTATATTTAATTAATGTTAATACTTTTTAATTAGAAATTTATATTGTATTCATCATTGGGCTTAAATGGTTTTTGACTGGTTGATTATGTTGACAGTCTTCTGCCGGTTCCTAGTATATGTTAGTATCTCTAAATTGGATTAATGGGGTATTTATTTCAAGGGAGGGTCCTTAATGGTACTTTCTTGGGAATTAATTTTTCAGGAGGAGAGAAACAAGAGCCGCAAGGTTGATAGACATGAGAATGATAGAAGGTAGGCTGACAGTTCTTATTTTATTGTATTTTATTTGTTTTGCATTTGGCTGTTGCACATCTTCAATTTACCTTTGCAATTGTTCTCCTTCCTGTTTATTATTATTGTTATTATTTTTTATCTTTCATTTTATAGATCAAAGGAACGAAGCCGGGACCGTGACAGGGAAGCAAGCAAGGATCGAGCAGATAGCCGTGAGCGGGGAAGGGACCATGATCGTAGGAGCAGAGATCGTGATAGGTACCATGATCGTGATCGTGGACATGATCGGGAGCGTGACAGAGATTCTGACCGCCCCCGAAATTATGATTCAAGAAGTCGACGCAGGTCACGCTCACGGTCTGGGGAACGCTCCAGGGACTATGATCGCTCCAGGGATTATGATCGTCACAGGTACTTGTCCTCCATGAGTTCCCCATTTTGCATTTAGATTTCCTTTCATGTGTTTGTTTGGATGCACTTCCTGTTCTCTGTTTTTAAAAATAGAAAATAGAAACAGTAGTGACTTCTATGTAAAATACAAGAGCTCTTAGAAGTTTTACATTGAAATTGTAATGGTCTTTAAAAATTGAGGTATTAAACAAATTTTTATTACAAATTTAAAAATTTTTGAAAGTATCAGTTAATTCTATACATTTTGTGTAAGAGTTTCTACTTATTATATAAAAATCTCTATTTTGAAAACAGAAAACAGGAAGTACATCCACATGAAGCCTAAAAGTTTGGTTTGGAGGATGAGTTGTGTGGGATATTCCTTTTTATAATGGTTATGTCAAATGGTTACTATTTTGCATCTGGGTACCACTCTTGAAAATATCCTTAGATGTTGTAGCATTGAAGGTACCATCTGACTGAAGCCATCTCCTAAAAAATAGATGGTTTAGAATCATCTTATAGTTTTAATTCTAAGTGGGGGCCCATTACTTTTTAAGCTCTAAATATTTTGACAAACATGTGTCCTAAAATGGTTTTAAACCCTAGGGAACTCCATTCATCTTCACCTTTCATTCTTTGTTTTATATGTTGTCTTACCTTATACAATATTATTTAAAGTTTCGGATAGCTCCAGTCATCAAAGTTGCCTTCTTATAATGGCTCAAGAACCATACAGCGAGTATTAGAAATCAGATGAGCAACTTTCTTTGTTTTAGGCAATTTTTTTTTTTTAAAGTATTAAATTGTTTAAGAACTCACCCAGAAAAACTAAAATAATCCCAGACCATAATATCAGGCATCTGTAACAACTTTATAATTTTGTGCTATAGAGGAGTTTTCTAAGTTTAACCTTTTAACATGTTTTTGTATATGCTACGTGATTTGGGAACTAGTGTTTTCTATCCCATATTAATGTTTGCTTAAACTTGCAGGCGTTATGATCGATACTAGATCTGGGTTGGTGCAGTTGGGCAGATATGAAAAACTTGTGGGGTTTTTTTGTGTATGTCAGACACTAGATGATCATTGGAGTTGAGATGAGGAGTCTTGCTTAGTTCAGAGATGGATGCTCATGTAGGAAGGAAAGATGTTTTACGCGCTTTGTTTTAAAAACTTAAGTAGATTATTGTAGTGTCTCCTACTATGGGCGAAGAAGAAGAATCAACTGCATTGTAGATGTTCCAGGCATATGTTTGATTGCGTAGATTTTTTATTTATGGCTAAAATGATTTAATGTGTTTTGACATTTGATTGTGGGGGTAGGAACACTTCACTTTTAAGGCTTAAGCATCACAGACATGAACTCAATCAGAAATGGATGTCACGGCAAAATGATTGGGGAAATGTGGCTTTGAGATGCTACGATTATCCAAGGTGATGTGTGATCTGCCTTCCTTCACCCTGTTTGTTTCAATGGAAGATGGAATGGTTTTGCATAATGCCAGCTTAGGAATGCAATCTTTTCATTTGTTTGGTTGGATGCGCCGAAGTTGAGGCTGGCCTGATTTCCTTGGAGAAATGTCATATTCTCATTAATCATCTTAAACAAAAATATTATAGAGAAAAATGTTTGGGTAATGTTTGTCCGAACGATTTTAAAAAACAAATTTTGAGAACTATTCTTGAAAACAGTTTATTATTCGTGAGTGAATGGGAGGATTGTTACTCTTTTTAAGTATTAAAAATCCTTACGTGATAAGTTGATATTGAGTAAAGAGTAATACTGTTAAGTATCAAATTATTTTTTAAAAATTTAAAATATCATTGAAAATAGTTTTTGGACGGGTAGGATGGATACTAGTTTTATTTTTTATTTTTAAAATTAGTCGGTGTTGAATATAAATAAAAAAATGTTCTCAAAGTTCTTGCGATAATAGAAAGGGTGAAAACAAGGAATCTTCAAAGAAGGTATATACAAAAATTTATAAATCATTTCATTAATCATCCTTTTATAAATAATTCTTGAAACTTCATTCAAAGCACATTCTAATTATCTTTTATGATCAAGAGTTTGTTGAAATAATATTTTTTTTTAATTGAAAAAATACTTTTTTTAATTAAAAAAAATCACATCTAAATTAGTTTTCAATATATTTATTAAACTAATCTTTTAATTGCTTTAATTTTTAATCAATCACAATTATAGGTGATTGTGATTTTAATTTTAAAGCTAAAATCATAAAGATTATTTGATTAAAAGAATTATTGAAAATCCAATTTTAATAAATACCTTTAATTTTTTCATAGATTAAAACATACGTAAATACTTAAAATAAACGAGAGCCTTTGGTTACTCTTCAAAACACAAAAAACCTATGCGTGTGGCATGTACGAAGGACTATTGAATATTTTGAAAACAAATCTAGATTGATATTGTTTTTAAATATATATATAAAAGACAACGAATCAAAACAACCAAATTAACAACACCAAGCCCATCATGTGTCAATTGAGTTGAATAGAATTGTATACTTTTGCAGCTACTCAATTCCTTTTCCCACAAATTACCCACTTGTACCCCGCGCTGGAACAACTTGTACATTGGTGTACAACCCAACCTCAGAGCTGCCTCCCAGCTGCATCTGCAACAAAGGGCAAGTATGGCGTCCTTCCCAGAATACAAAACCCGAGGCTGTACAGAAAGCAAGCCACCACGAACAGAAAAATCGCATTGTGACCCATCACCATCAGTCGGAACCCCACCCCGGCCCTTCCCGGATTGAAGATCCGGTTCACCAGCAGCGGCACCACCAGCAGCACATCCAGCACCACCGCCTGCATCGAATTGAACCGCACGAACCGGCTGAAGCTAGGGTTTCGGACGACGCCCAAGTAGAGGGCGAAGAAGGCCACGAAGGAGGCGTATGGGATGGATCTGTAGAGGGAGAGGATAGGGAGGATGGGCTCCAGGACCAGCCCTAGAGCTGGGTATTGCATCAGGAGGAATCTGCCGTACTGGAGGCCGTTGAAGAATGGGAGGCAGTAGGCCGCGGCAGAGATCAGGCGCTCGGTGGCAGGGACGGCGCTGTAGGACATGGTAATGGAGGGGCGAGATCGGGGGCGGAGTGGGCGTGGGGAGATCTGGAGCGTCGGTTTGAGTGGGTGAGGGAAGTTGGGTAACTGGACTGTGAAGGGGGTGGCGGAGTAGGGTTGATGGAGGGGTTTTAGCGGTGTCTGCCGGTGAAGGGAGAGGCGGAGCAGTGGAATCGACGCCATTGTTTTGGGGGGGACTCTCTCTGTGAGCCACTGTAGAGTGCGAGTGCAGAGCTTTTGGGGGTTTTAGAAGGGGTGTTAGATTTGGTGGGACTATTTAGCTTGTGCCACGTGGAGGGTCAACAATTTTTGACGAGAGACACCAAAATATGACACGAAATCAATACAGAATTAGAGAAACTCGAATTAAGGTCAAGGCCAACTAACCAAAATTTTCACATAAATGTACTTCAATATTTCAATTATTTAGGTTGTGTTTGGTTTCAAGGAAAAAAAAAAAAAAAAAAAAATTTTTTTATGTTTGATTTTCCTATGAAATATATAAAAAGAAAATAAATTATAATTAAAATTTTATGTATGTTTAAATTATTTAATTTTTATATCGATAAATTAAAATAAATAAAATAAATTTAAAATAATAAATAAAAATAATTTATTGACTTTTAATTTATTTTTTATTTTTCTTAACTTTTTCTTTTCTTTTACTTTTCCTTTGTATATCCTTTCTTTTGCATTTCGCCTTAGATTTTTCAGGAACCAAACATAACTTTACTAATAGATTTCCAAAAGAAAGGTTATTTTTACAAGAAGAAAGTTTTAAGTATTTTTAATAAAAAAAAAAAGTTAAAAATAGATGAAGGGTTAGATTTACAAATTGAAAGTTATTTCATCCCTATGATCAAATTTGGGTTTAATCCATCTGATAATATCCATTGGCATTCTTAGACTATTCAAACTGTATGAGTAGTAGGAGAGACTCGAATTCGATACCTCTGGTTAACCAAAGCTCTAATACCATGTTAAACTACCAATTATGGGATCATGATAAATTGGAATGCACACAATTAAATGACATGAAATACCAAAAACTTAAATATGGAATTAGATGATATAGAATTATGAAAGAAATCATCCATAGTAAAAGAAAGTCTGTAAGGGGATCATGTACAACAATAAAATGCTGAAGATTACCTCACATTGTTCAGGAGATACTGGTAAATGTACACTGTTAATGGCTATGTAAAGTACTTGCAGAATTTTCTGGTGAAAGAAATACAACTTTCTTGGAGTAGAGAGTGGATCTTTGGGTTGTGAACATGGGTTCTAGAACTCACTTGCTTTTCTCCTCAGTTCATTCAGCTCCTTTTCAATCTCAGAGTCTCGGAAAGGGAATGCTGTGTTTGAGGCAACCGCGGTTCTCCCAGGTGGCAGCTCTCCTTTCTGTTTGACACAAAAGAAAACTGATATGATAATTGATATGTGCTGGCTATGGTTTGGAAGCATTCACCATGGACAGCAAATGATCTCTTGGTCACCAGCCCAATTCCAACTAAATTCTTAGGTTGCTAGTGCTCCCTTTTTCCTTTTTCTTCGCAATCAAATAGAGCATCAGGAAAATGAATAAAAGAAAGTGTTCGCATTGAGATGGAACCAAATCTACTACAAAATTATGGTTGCCATAGAAAAAGGAGTAACCAAAAGGAGCTCCAACAGACGAGACTATACAGCAAAACAAGAAGAACAAGCCATTCTTATCTATATCAAGATGAACAGTGTACTACAGCTCCAGCTAAACATAAATGGGTGTGACAATACCTTTGAGCTCCCAGATAGTTCCTTCTTCAAGCTTGCAAGATCATCATCAACTGAAGAACTCTCCAGCAATGCAAACTGTGAAAGAAAGGAAGAGTTTGGATTGTAAGGATCATTCAAATGTAGTGCACTATTACTTGAGAAAATTTTCTTCAATAAAGGCCTCTCAGTTTCAGGCATCGAAACCTAGATTTATTGGTACTGGGTATAGAACAGATGTCATATCACACACACAGAGACGTGTTAGTATATGAAATATGGTTGACCTATTGCAATTATGACTGTGTTGAAGCAAGAGCAATGTATTTGGTCTCGGGTAGAAAAGGCTGTAGTGGATGAATTTCCTCTCGTGTAGGAAAACATTAAGAACAACTTCCCGGTTCCAACTGAATATCTATATGCAAATCATTTCTTTCTCTTTTCAATCAATCAAATATACATATTTCAAAGTAGCATATGCTAAAAAAAAAGGACTAGAACATGAAGAGGCAGGTAGTGAACCATAAAAGAAAATTAAGAACAGTTACCTTTCCTTCAAGATCATCAGTGGATAACTGATTGAGTGCCTCAGCTTGAGACTCCATGGCTAACACTGTAAAGTAAAGAAATAAAACATTTAGAGACTGAGCTCGAGACTTCATAGCCAACAATGTAGAGGTAGTATCATATATTTGGTATCACTGAGCATAGAGTGGACCCTGCTGTAGACCACAGAATATTTGGGAGGAGAGGAAAAGTCTTACATTGAATTACTGCTCAACCTCAGAGGACTTTCTAAATGTATCTTTTTTAATTTTTAATTTTTCAAGATGAGCATTTTTTTTCCTTATATTATGGAACAAGCAAGCTGGTAATAGCTTTTTTAGTTTCCTGCCAGTCATGGTGGAATCTTATCTATGGTTTTGCATACTGATCGGAAAGGAAGTTAATAAACTATAAAATCTGTGGGAATAATTCATGGCTTTCTGTAAAAGGAACAAGGGTATCTCATGATTCTCATCAATAGAAATGTCTAGACATGGGGTAGAGAGCCTTAAAGGAACCTTGTAGAGTTATAGTAGAATGGCAACATATTGTACTTACAAGACTAATTAAAAAAATCTTCCACAAATAGCTCGATGCACTCATGCAATAAGAAATAAGACATTTATCTGAAAGAAAAAAAAAAAAATGACAATCAGAACCTTTTTCCTCCATCTTTTCAAAAGCTGAAAGAGCACTGCTTGTATTTACATTCCCCAGCATCTCACTCACTTTGCTTGCAGTCCTGTAGGTAGATCAGAAGCAGTCATTTAACATTAATTATGAGAGCTAAACCATGGGGCAAGTGGGAAAATTAAAAATAATTGAGGGAAATGGAGATGAAGTACAAACTTTGCAGACTGAGCACGTGCTTTGAGAGTGTCTTTCTTTGATTTTGCCTCCTGTATCTTGCTTTCCAAAAGCTGCCAAATAGGAAACAGACTCAATCGACCCAAGTATTCCAGTTCATTTATCTCAACATGCTTACTCAAAATGCTGTGTCAGCAATTGATAAAATAGCATCGCAAACAAGATCAGTAAACATATCATGTTCGTTATGATAAATAGCACTTGCAAACAAAAGGTCCAAGTGTACCAGTGAAATGGAATAGCAAACAACCGAACAGAGTTCTCAGAATATGGGTACTCACCCTCTTCCTTCTATAACCTTAACACAAGTTATAGCAGCTACCTGAAATTATTTTCCTTATTTCTGCTCAATTTAAAGGAGTTGTTTGAATTTGTGTGGTTTATTGGTCTTAATTCCTAAAACACCAGTTTATTCCTTTTCTTTTTTCCTTTCAACGAGTGATGAAAAAAACTTAAGAATACTGTTATATGCACTTCCTTCTATTTAACATACTTTGAATAAGCAAAATTTATCACTCCTCTTTCATTTTCTGCACTTTTAAAATAAAGTAAATACCCATGCCATTCCATGGATATACAAGCCACAAAAGTAGATATCACAAACTAATATAGCTGCTTCTAATGATGTGTGTGTACTGTGTTCAATTCAACACATATATTCATATGGGTATCAACATGGGTAAAGAAGTTGCAACCTAACATTACTGCTTTGAATGATGTATCTACTTTTCTAACGCTACATTTATTTTCCCATTCAATTGCTGTTTATAGATTTTTTTGGCTAAAAACAAGACCACTCAATGCCCCTTCATTGGTTTTGATAATAATGGAAAATTATTCAGCTAAATATGCATGAAACAGACAGACAAAGATGTTCTCAAGGTCACTTCATGCTGATGTTTCAAGAAGTGCAATCTAAAGTTGGTTACACTGACAAGGAATTTAGTTAACCAAAGAAACATAAATACTGTTTAACAATTAAAGGAGACTCAAAATGGAGATTGATTTCAAAAATATAAATCATACTGGAAAAGAAATGGAAAATTCAGTACAGAGTTCTATTATGAGTCATATAAATATAGCATCCTACCCGTGTATTAGAGACAAGATTTTCAACGACAGTCTTCTGCTGATCAAGCTGAGCCTTCAAAGCATTTGCATTATCCTGTAGTACAATACAGATTAAGTGGAATAGCAAAGTTGAGAGAAAAGCACAGCTTGACACAATATTTAAGCTGTATTATGCAAATCTATTTTGAGTATAGGCATGTATTAAGGAAAAAGGTGGAAACTGGAATGTGCAAATAAGTTCTAAGCCAAAAACAAACAAGAAAATGGAATAGTGTCACATGCCCCAAGATTAATGCAGAATAAGAACACAAGATCCAAAGGCATGACCTTCTTTGAGGACCAAACGATATGGTGCACGATAATTTATGAAAACTATGACCTGGAAGTATTAGGGGTACCATAGGTTAACCTAATGAACCCAAACTGAATGGATGAAGAATAAGATTACAGTTCTATTACTAGAAGTGCTTGGTCTGAGAGATGGTACTATTCTGGCCAAAAATCAAAGAATTAATAAACTGGTAGTTGAAGGGGACTCGAAGGTGATTAGTAATTGTATGAATAGAAAATCTATGGCTCCTTGGATGATATGGAGCTTGGTATTAGACAACTGGAATTTTATTACACAGTCCAACATGGGAGCTAAATTTAATCTTACATTTTGAGATGGAAATAGGACAGCAGATTATTTAACTAAAATTATGTATGCCATAAAAAGAGAGGAAGATCTAGCCTAGTAATTACCCAATGGATTTTCTTAGGATTATGTTTGAAGATATGATTGGGATTGCTTGGCCTAGGTGGAGTTGTTAATTTAACCAAACAAAATAAAACAAATGAAACACTGAAGAACTGGCAATTAAATAATGCATGTAACTAGCAGAGCCAAGTTTGATGCAATTTACCAAACAGGTGTTTTGAATTGGAAAATCTCACATTATCTTCATCCCATGCAAAAAAAAAAAAGAGAGACAGTAAACAAAATAATTAGTGAAATCATATTCTGGAGAATGAAGCACTTGTGGGAGAGTTGAGTACTTATAATAAGAAATTATAATATTTGGAAGAAAAGCGGTAACTGAAGTGATTCACTAGCACCCAAACAGCCAATAGGCTTTGCTGAATCTTGCTCTCAGCACTAGGACTCTTGAGGAAATTAGATATTATGTTGTTGCAGATGAACTTTCCCCTCAAGCAATTCCTTTCAGAGGTTAGTAAACAATTACCTCAGTGATACCTCTATCAAGTACCCCTTTGTCCTTATCCAACTATTTCACTTGCTTTTCATATCCTCTATCACAGATAAACAATTTTCCCTTTCTATGCATCCAATTTCCCTACAGATACTCCTTGCCCTTCACATGTACTAGGAATTGAAACACCAATATTGCCCTTCACCATTTTCCCTACTCGATTAAGCATGCATGAACTTTATCCCCTCATCCAAATATGAATTCATCTGTTCTAGATGTGGGATTTTTGTTGTATCCTAGCATTTCCTGCCAATACTTCAAATAATTATTAATCTCTCACACTTTTTAACTGTCTCAATCACCTTGTTGACTTTTGGTGGAGTCTAAAGAAATTATGCATTTTTTTTATAGGTAAAGAAGAATTGTATTAAAATTGCCTTCAAAAGGGTGCACATGGTGTATACACATGGTGTATACACATGGTGCATACTAGGCACCAAAGGCCAAAAGAGACAGAGGGACTGAAGAAATTATGCATTATTGCTTCTTCCATATCATCCAAGAGATCTTCTAATGACAATGGAGCAAAATGCACTACTTAAAAGTTCTTAAACATCATTGATGGTGCAAATGATTTCCCAAATTCTAACATAAATGTGTAAGTTACAGGACCTCACAACCCCATGACTTTCAGAAGGATCTAATATTGATGAAAGCTTTCCCTTAAACATGGTGGCCTTCATATATGACAGTTCCTCCTACTTTTCTCTCCTACGTCTGTCGTCAAGATTTTTCCATCCATGTGATGAAATTTGTAGGGCAGGTACAAAAATGAAATTTGCACTGATTTACTTAACAGATCCTCTTGCATCGAGAACTTGCGGAAAATATTTTATCATTCTCATCAAGCTCCATATCCATGCCTCCATCATGGCCTTCATTATGAACTTCTTCAAAGGTGAGATTTAATATTAACATGCTGGAACAGTAAATAGACTAACGCTCTGTTTTTGGGAAGTGTTTTCGAAAAAAGTTCTAAAAAACAGTTTTTTGGAAATAGTTTTTGAAAACTGTTTTATGATAATTTATAGAATAAAAGCTTGTTTAGGAATCTGAAATGTTTTTAACCTGTTTTCTATGTTTTTAAATGTTTGAAAATAACTTTTAATAATTTTCCATATTTGTATAATTAATTTTTAAAACAACTCTTAGAAAACAAGTGAAAAAAATTCAAACACGAAAAGATGTTTTTTGAAAACACCCTGTTTTCTCTTTTTAAAAATAGAAAATTGTTTTCTGTTTTTTGGTTGTCTAATGTGTTTTCTTGTTTTTTTGTTTTAGAAAACTGAAAATTGTTTTTGAAAATAGTTTCCAAACAGGACCTAAAATTCCTTACCTTTAACAGTCACATCAATGTTGAATCAAAAGGAAATCCTACATGATTTTATTATTATTCTTTTATAGGTGAATTTTTGTCCTCAATGGGACTTAAACCTGGAACCTCCCACAAACCTTCCCCATCCTTTCACCACTTGAGCGAAGCCTCAAGGGCAAAATCCTACATGATTTTATGATTGCTGATGAGTTACTCTTAGAATATTTTTTTATGAAAAGATTCAATGTTAAACACTAAAAAATCTTCCATATGTAAGTGCATCCAGCAACATGTTAAAATAATCACTAAAATTTCCGTTTGCACTGAAAAATTAAGCTGGAGTCTGCTAACCTATTGCTGAAGAAAGTGTTGGAATCCAACAATAGTTCCTAATTTCATGGAGTTTATTTAATTCATTCCTGATTTTGTGCATTTTTAAATTAGTTGACTATGTAAATTAGGGAGGTTGTAATCTAGAGGACATGCAGGAAGAATTTTAGGAGTAGGTCAGTTGTCTTATTTAGTTTCCATTTATTATACAAGTTTGAAAGTTGTATATATATTTGTACTAATTTTTTAGTGAATGAGTAAGAAGATTTTTTATTTTCCAACATGTTATCAAAGCTGAAAAACAAGTCCTGGTAGTTTTTTCTTCTTTTTGGCCTTCATTGCCAAGCCTTGTCTATCATATTTGCAACTTTCTATTGCCATCAACCCTTTGTTTATCCCTTACTTCTTCCTTTGTTTTCTTCTACCAATGGAGGAAGAAACTTCTGATAGAATCTTGTTGAACCAACCCAAGACAACGACCCATTTTGATAATCCCTCACTTCAGACTACAACCGAGAAGCTTAATGGGCATAACTATCTTGAGCAGTTTCAATCGGCAAAAATTTTCCTTAAAAGTAGAGGGAAGATGGGATTTTCATGTGGAACCATTGAGGAGCCAAAACAATCTGATTCTTATTTTGAATCATGGGATGCTGAAAATTCCATGATAATGTCATGGCTGCTGAATTCAATGCAATTAGAAATTGGCAAACATTTTTGTTTATGTCTTCGACTAAGAAGGTTTGGGATGTTGTGTTACAAACATACTCGAAGAAAGGAGATGTTGCTCAGATCTATGAACTGAAGACAATTATCCACACTACCAAGCAGAAAGATCTCTCAGTGATAGCTTACTACAACAGATTAAAGGTCTTGTGGCAAGATGTTAGGCCACCTGTGCACTTCACCTACACTAGGCGTAAGAATAATTCTGGAATTACAAGCAGTAGCTGACGTGGAAGGAATGATTGCAAATTCTATTAGAAAGGAGGTGTTGGGTATTTGGTTGAGATTTTCTGTTAGGACTAGAGGGGTGAAGGGAATAAAAGGTGAGGTGGGATTTGTGGGGAGGGATGGAAAGAATGATATAGAATTGGGCTTGCCCATTTGGGAGAGAACTAAGCCTCTCAAAAGCTTGGATATTTCATTTCAGACATTAATAGAGAAATACCAGTTATTCCTCTACTTTTTCTTTGCGTTTTCTGGTTAATTTCTTGCCTTGTGTGTATCAAATTGGTATCAGAGCGGTAACGAACTTGAGAAAATGGCTAGTAAAAACATGGCTCAGCGTATGGATTCTATGGAGGAGGTAATTGCAGCAGTGCAGGAAGAATTTCGGCATGAAGTGGGTACGCTAAAGGAGGAGATGCAGAATCTGAATCACAGATTCGAGCAATTCATCAAATTGCAAGAAGACGCTGTATGGGGTGGAGGAACTTCTTCTGGGGGAAATAGGGCAGACAGACCTTTTATGGGGGAGGTTCATGGGTCAGATGGCAGCTCTAGTTCCGCCGGATTTCGCCATGAATCCCGATTTCGGAAGCTCGAAATGCCTCCGTTTGTCGGAACGAATCCGGATGGATGGATTCTCAAGGCGGAGCGATATTTTGCATTTAATCGACTAACAAATGAAGAGAAACTTGAGGCTGCAATTATGGCTTTTGAAGGTGATGCACTGCTTTGGTATCAGTGGGAAAACAGGAAAAGATCCATCGTTCTTTGGGAAGAGATGAAGATGCTTCTCTTGAAGCAGTTTCGAACAACCCAGGCCGGCACTCTTCACGAGCAATGGTTAGCCCTGGTTCAAGACGGAAGTGTACAGGATTATCGCCGGAGATTCATCGAGTTGTCGGCGCCATTAGAGAACATTTCTGATGAAGTAGCTCTGGGTAATTTCATTAACGGGCTGAAGCCAGAAATCAGAGTGGAGGTTAGGATTCTGGAGCCCAGCAATTTGGGCCGGGCCATGGACTTGGCCCAAAGGATTGAGGAAAAATTGTGGATCACTAAAGCCCATAAACCCTTTAGTGGGGTTACAAGAGCAGGAACAGGGACTTCACGGGGCAGTATTGTGCCCTCTGAAGCCTCCCGATCAATTTTTAGGGCAAATCATTCGGAAGCCAAGATTGCCGGGGAAGTGAGGAGACTTTCTAATTCGGAGCTACAAAAGAAACGAGAGAAGGGATTGTGCTTTCGGTGTGATGAAAAATGGGGACCCGGGCATCGCTGCAAGAAGAAAGAACTAAGTGTTCTTCTCATACATGACGCCGATGAAGAAGAATCGAGTCAGATTGACGTTACGGAAGAGGCAGTGGCTGATTTGGAGGCGGTTGAACTTAATCAAGTGGCGGAAGTTTCGCTCAGCTCTGTTGTGGGATTAACTACCCCAAAAACTATGAAATTAAAGGGAATGGTGGGTGAGCAGGAGGTGGTGGTCTTGATTGATCCAGGTGCAACCCATAATTTTATATCTTTAGATTTGGTTAAAAGAATACAGTTGCCTATTGATGACAGTGAGGAATATGGGGTTACTATGGGGACCGGAACTGCTGTCCGTGGGAGAGGATTATGCAGAGGGGTAGCTCTTCATCTACAGGGGATTGATGTTGTAGAAGAATTTTTACCACTAGGGTTGGGAAGTGCTGATGTGATTTTGGGAATCAAATGGCTTGAGACCTTGGGTATGACACATACCAACTGGAAAACTCAAGTAATGAAGTTTAGGCTGGGTAATGAATCGGTTACTCTACGTGGGGATCCTTCACTGGGGAAGACACTAGTGTCTCTAAAGGCTATGATGCGAACCATCAAGCATGAGGGCACTGGAATTTTAGTGGAGTTGAATCAGTTAGAAGGCTTGGGTGAAGAAAAGTCCGATGTGCCACCATTTCTACATCAGATTTTGGCAGATTATGCGGAAGTTTTTGACATGCCCATGGGACTACCCCCTATTAGAGGACATGAACATTCCATTGTACTCAAAGACGACAGCCAACCGATTAGTGTTCGTCCGTATCGCTATCCTCATGCCCAAAAAGACGAAATTGAAAGATTAATCAAGGAAATGCTTGCAGCTGGAATAATCCAAGTCAGTAACAGTCCCTTTTCAAGTCCAGTTCTGCTTGTTAAGAAGAAGGATGGGTCTTGGCGATTTTGTGTGGATTATAGGGCATTGAATAAGGTAACAGTACCAGATAAGTATCCAATTCCAGTAATAGATGAGTTACTAGATGAGTTACACGGTGCAAAAATTTTCTCTAAGTTAGACTTGAAGTCGGGTTATCATCAAATCAGAGTTAGTAGCCAAGATGTTCACAAAACAGCTTTTCGGACCCACGATGGGCATTACGAATTCCTCGTCATGCCCTTTGGGCTCATGAATGCCCCTGCTACTTTCCAATCCTTGATGAATGATGTCTTCCGGCCCTACCTTAGGAAGTTTGTCTTGGTATTTTTCGACGACATCCTGATTTATAGTCCTTCTGAAGAGTCCCACCAGCAGCACCTAAAACAAGCTCTAGAGATTCTGCAAGCTAACCGCCTCTTCGTCAACCAAAAAAGTGTGAATTCGGGAAAACTGAGGTGGCTTACTTGGGCCATATCATTTCTGGACAGGGGGTAGCAGCAGATCCTAGCAAGATTCAGGCCATGCTCTCTTGGCCACCCCCACCACTTTGAAAGCTCTAAGGGGATTTTTGGGATTGACAGGGTATTATCGGAAGTTTGTGGCTGGGTATGCCCGCATTGCTTTGCCATTGACTGATCAATTAAAGAAGGATAAATTTGGGTGGAATTCGGAAGCCGCTGCAGCCTTTGAAACACTTAAGCAAGCCATGACCTCAGCCCCTGTTTTAGCGTTGCCCGATTTCACCAAACCCTTTATCATAGAGACAGATGCCTCTGGATTTGGTTTGGGTGTTGTTCTTCTCCAGGACCAGCAGCCAGTGGCTTATTATAGCCAAGTTCTTGGTTCTCGAGCTCGCCTTAAGTCTATATATGAGAAGGAATTGATGGCCATTGTATTTGCTGTTTTGAGGTGGCGGCCATATCTACGTGGAAGACGGTTCATTGTGAGGACAGATCAGCTGAGTTTGAAGTACCTTTTGGAGCAGCGAATAGTTGGGGAAGAATACCAAAAGTGGGTTACTAAACTCATGGGGTATGACTTCGATATACAATACCGTAGTGGGGCAAGCAATCGAGTAGCAGATGCTCTCTCCCGTGTATCTGATCAAGTAGAGTGTACTACCTTAGTAGTACCTCAGTGGCAGCATTGGGACACTTTACGGACAGAATTGGCAGAGGATGATTTTCTGAAGAAATTAAAGGACAACATCACTTCGGGCACTCAGTCTCATGTTGGGTTTACTGTGGAACAAGGGGTATTGTTTTACAAGAATCGTCTCGTTATTCCACGGACATCTAAGCTCATTTCTACTCTAATTGGAGAGTTTCATACCACTCCAGTTGGGGGCCATTCAGGGGAAACAAAAACTTATCACCGCCTTGCAGCTGAGTTATATTGGGTTGGTATGCGTAAGGACATAGCCAAGTTTGTTCGGGAATGCTTGGTTTGTCAGCAGCACAAGTATCTGGCCACCACACCTGTTGGGTTCCTGCAGCCCATTCCTCTTCCGGCGCAGGTTTGGGATGAGATCACACTTGATTTCATTGAAGGGCTACCTCGTTCGGAAGGTTTGGATGCAATCTTGGTAGTGGTGGATCGACTTAGTAAATATGCTCATTTTATCGGCTTAAGACACCCATTTACAGCCGTCTCGGTCGCTACCATTTTCACTCGTGAAATTGTGAGGCTTCATGGCATTCCTCAATCCATTATTTCTGATCGGGATAGAGTATTCTTAAGCAATTTCTGGAATGAGTTGTTTAAGTTGCAAGGGACTTCTCTTAAGCGTAGCACTGCCTATCATCCACAAACTGATGGTCAAACAGAGGTTGTTAATCGATGTCTAGAAACTTATTTGCGCTGTTTTGCTTCTGATAAGCCGCGTAGTTGGGCTCGATGGTTGGCTTGGGCTGAATATTGGTACAATACTTCATTTCACTCCTCCACTTGTTGTACCCCTTTTCGTGCTTTGTATGGTCGCGATCCACCCCCTCTCATCCGTTATGAACGAGGCACTGCGTTGGTGTCTACTGTAGATCAGCTTTTGGATGATCGAGATGCTGTCTTGGATGATTTGCGCATGCATTTGTTACGGGCGCAACAGCGGATGAAGCTGCAAGCTGATACCAAGCGTCATCATGCAGAATTTCAAGATGGTGACTTAGTTTTTTTGAAGCTGAAACCATATCGGCAGCGTTCTCTTGCACAGCGAAAGTTCGAAAAATTAGCTGCTCGATATTATGGTCCTTTCAAGGTTCTGCAGCGTATTGGCAAGGTGGCTTATAAGCTGGAGCTTCCCCCAACAGCAGCAATCCATCCTGTTTTCCATGTCTCTCAGTTGCGACCTGCACATGGAGTCTCCTCTTCTTCACCAGTTTTACCTCCACAATTAACTCCTGAACTTGAACTTGTTGTGGAGCCGGAATTATTGCAAGATGTTCGTCCGAAAGCTCAAGGCCAGCCGGGTGAAGTTGAAGTGCTGTTGAAATGGAAGTCTTTGCCAGAATATGAAGGCACTTGGGAAGATTTTCATTTGATTCACCAACAATTTCCTGCTTTCCACCTTGAGGACAAGGTGAAAGTTTGGGGGGAGGTAATGTTAGGCCACCTGTGCACTTCACCTACACTAGGCGTAAGAATAATTCTGGAATTGCAAGCAGTAGCTGACGTGGAAGGAATGATTGCAAATTCTGTTAGAAAGGAGGTGTTGGGTATTTGGTTGAGATTTTCTGTTAGGACCAGAGGGGTGAAGGGAATAAAAGGTGAGGTGGGATTTGTGGGGAGGGATGGAAAGAATGATATAGAATTGGGCTTGCCCATTTGGGAGAGAACTAAGCCTCTCGAAAGCTTGGATATTTCATTTCAGACATTAATAGAGAAATACCAGTTATTCCTCTACTTTTTCTCTGCGTTTTCTGGTTAATTTCTTGCCTTGTGTGTATCACAAGAGTTGGATCTTTATCAACATATTGAAATGGAATCTGCAGCAGATGCAACAAGGCTGGTTGAAATAATTGAATGAGATTGAATCTTTGATTTTCCAAGTGGATTAAATCCACAATTGTATTAGGTAAGAGGTCAAATACTTGGAAAATATCTTCTTCTATCTTTATGTGAAGTTTATTCCTATGTGTATGGTGAAGAGTCTAGAAGGGCAGTCATGATGGGACAAGCTCCACAAGAGAATTCAGCACTCAATACAGTGGACTTCAAAAAGGGGGACAAAATGAGACTTGTTGGAAATTGCATGGAAAGACATAATCAAGGGCCAAGGACAGCCACAATGGTAACAAGCAATTCAAAAACAGCAAAAGATTTCAGTGTGAGGCAATGAGTGCACTATCAGTTGAGACATCGGGTTCAACATCAACCTCAAATAGTCTCCCTTTCACAAAAAAACAACTGGATCTCTTGTATAAGATTATGATAAAATCTAAGGTTTCCTCTTCCTCCACTTCTTGTGTTTTTTCACAATTAGGTGCTTTTAAAACAATTCTTAGTACTTCAAATATTCTTTATTCTAACCCTTAGGTTATTGATTTAGGGGCAATTGATCACGTGATTAAAGAGCCTAATGTTTTTCTATCCTACATTCCATGTTTGGGTAACCAAAAAGTACATATTGCTAATGGATCTTTGACTCCCATTAGTGGTAAAGGCAATATTTTAGTCACTCATAATATCACTCTTTCATCTGTTTTGCATGTCCTAAATATGTCTTGTAACTTATTGTCCATCAATAAATTAACAAAATCTCAAAATTGTTCTATAACTTTCTTTCTTGCTGATTGTGTGTTTTAGGACCTAACTACAGGAAGATGAATGGTATTGCTAGAAAGAGAGAGTCTCTATTACTTGGTTACTGACGATGAAGGAAATATTAAAGCTCATAAAATAAAAAGGAACACAAAAAAAGGAGAACTTTGGCTAATGCATAAAAGATTAGGGCATCCAACTTTTTTCTCTTTGAGAGCCTTGTACCCTAAATTGCATGTCAATTTAGATCTTTCAAAATCCCAATGCAAAGACTATGAGTTATTAAAAAGCCACCATATTTCTCATCCTTTGAGCAGTAAAAGAAGTGAAATTCCTTTTTCTCTTATTCATACTGATGTTTAGAGTCCTTCATAAGTTCCTTGTATTTTAGGAACAAAATGGTTTATAAAATTTTATTGACAATTGTATCTGAACCACATGGATCTATCTCCTAAAAGAAAAATTTAACACTATCCTCACCCTTAAACAATTCCACCATATGATCCAAACCCACTTTAATGCAAAATTGCAAGATGTGAGGTTGGATAGTGGAGGGGAGTATTTAAAACAAATCCTTGGAAATTATTTCTTAGAGAATGAGATTTTTCATTAAACCTCTTGTGTAGGTACTCCTCAACAAAATGAGGTAGTTGAAAGGAAGAATAAACATTTGTTGGAGGTAGCTAGAGCCTTAATGTTTGCTAGAACTGTTCCTAAGTTCTTTTGGGGAGATGTAGTCCTTACAATTGCCTACCTTATCCATAAAATGCCCACAAAAAGCCTAAACTCCAAGGCTCTAATAGACACCCTAAAACAACACCTAACTCACATAAATTGCCTTGGCTCCCCTTCACCCAAAGTCTTTGGTTGTACTATATTTGTCCACATCCCAAACAAAAACCAATCCAAACTTGATCCCAAAGCCACTAAGTGTATTTTTTTAGGCTATTCTTCTATACAAAAAGGTACAAGTACTATCATCCACCTACATAAAGGAAATTTGTCTCCATTTATGTTAGTTTTTCTTTTTACACCAACCTTATTTCCAGAAATCTGATCTTCAGGGGAAGAAAATATTGTAGGAAGGTTAGTCTTGAATGCTTCCTTTACCCATTTGGAGTCATGCTCTTGAACATGGTGATGTAGAGGAGGCTGACATCATACAACCAGCAGCAACAATAGAAACTGAGATCATACAACCAGCAGCAACAGAAAATGTTGATACAATTTTGATGGTTTACTCTAGGAGGCTAAGGTTGCCAATGCAAGAACAAGACTCAATCTCTCTAGCATACGACCAATCATCAACTCTAGGATTAGGTACATCCAATCCTTCTAATCCCTCTCTTCTTAATCATGGATTTGACATTGATCTTGATATTCCTATAGCTATTTGAGAAGGCCTTAGAAGCTGTACTAAACATCCGCTGTCAAATTTTCAATCCTATCAAACTTTACCACCAGTATAAGGCCTTTACCACTCATTTGTCCTCACCTTTAATTCCTAAAAATGTATAAGAGGCTCTAAGTGATCCTAGGCAAAAGGAGGCTATAAATGAGAAGATGAAAGCCTTGTATAAGAATGAAGCATGGGATATTGTCGATTTTCCCAAAGAAAAAAACTTCAGTTTGATGCAAGTGGGTGTTTATCATTAAATACAAAGTTGATGGTTAGATTGAAAGGTACAAAGTCCGGTTAGTAGCAAAGGGATACACACAAACCTTTGGAATTGACTACCAAGAAACTTTTGCACTAGTGGTACAGATGAATTCCCTTGAGTCCTTTCATCCTTAGCAGCAAACTTGATTGGCCTTTACAACAATTTGATATAAAAAATGCATTTTTCCATGGGAACTTGGAAGTAGAAGTATTTATGGATTTACCTCCTAGTTTTGAACGAAAATGCAATAGTGGAAAGGTTTGTAGATTGAAGAAATCATTGTTTGGTTTGAAGCAACCTCATCAAGCATGGTTTAAGAGATTTACCAAGTCTCTTCTCAAATTTGATTATCACCAAAGCCAAGGAGATCATACCATGTTCATCAAACAATCAACATAAAAGAAGATTATTACACTTATTGTTTACATGGATGACATAATTGTCACTGGAGATGATGTAGAAGAGATGTAGAATCTTAAGGGAAATTTGGTAAAAGAATTCGAAATCAAAGATCTTGTAAGTCTAAGATATTTTCTTGGCATTGAGGTGGCAAGATCAAAAAGAGGAATTTATGTTACACAAAGGATATATATCCTCGATTTTTAAATGAAATCGGGATGCTAGGATTGAAATAGGGATGCTAGAACACAAACTAGTGAGTACATCTATTGATCAAAATTATTAATTAGGCGCCATTACTTAAGGAATACTGGTTGACAAAGGAAATATTAAATACTCGTTGGGAGATTAATTTATTTGTCCCGCATGAGACTGAATATAGTATATGTTGTCAACATGGTAAAACAATTTATGCACTCCCCCTTAGCATGTCATATGGATGCATTCTTGAGAATCTTGAGTTACCTAAGTGACTCTAGGAAAAGGCTTATTGTTCTCAAGGAGCAATCATCTTAGAATTGAGGCTTACATAGATGTAGATTGGAGAAATTCTATTACTAATAGGAGATCTAATTTAGGGTGCTGTATTTTTGTAGGAGAAAACTTAGTTATGTGAAAAAGTTAAAAGCAAAAAGCAACAAGTAGTTGCTCGATCTAGTGTTGAAGCTTAGTTTCGAGCTATGGCCCTTGGCATTTGTGAATCTATATGGCTAAAGGATCTATTAAGGGAACTACAAGTGAATCTTGAGGATCCCAAGAGACTATATTGTGACAACAAGGTTGCAATCAGCATTGCTCATAACCCAGTACAACATGATAAGACTAAGCATGTTGAGATTTATAGACATTTTATTGAGGAAAAGATTGATAGTGGGCTGATTTGCACTCCGTTTGCCGCATCCAAACTACAACTAGCTGATGTCTTCACAAATTAGATCCGAAATTCAACTCTATGATTGGCAAGCTGGGGATGAAAGACATCTTAGAACCAACTTCAAGGAAAGTGTTGGAATCCAACAATTGTTCCTGATTTCATGGAGTTTATTTGATTTATTCCTAATTTTGTGCATATTTAAATTAGTTGATTGCATAAATTAGGGAAATTGTAATCTAGAAAATTTGTAGGAAGAATTTTAGGAGTAGGTCAGTTGTCTTATTTAATTTCCATTTATTGTACAAGTTTGAAAGTCGTATATATATTTGAACTAATTTTTCAATGAGTGAATAAGAAGATTTCTTATTTTCACACAGAAAGGAGCCTCATCTTTTGTTGATTTTGTTGAGGATTTCATGCCCCCTTGAGCTGTCATGCTTGTAGGGTTTAGGCGATGGAAGCCAAAGGCATTTATAGGGACTATCATTGTTCTTCCCTTTTATACTGGTGTACACTTCTTTTGGAAGGATTTCTCATCCTTCTTTCTTTAGGTATGTTTACTCACTTTTCTAATAAGATACAAGTATAGTTACTTATCAAAAGAAAAGTACTGAATACACTTTTATTAGTGATTTCAAACTGTCAAAATTGAAGTCACAAAATTTGCCCTCATTTTATCAACCTAATTAAAATTTGACACTGTAGCTAATAGTTCTATAACATGGAAAATAATCTCAACCCTTGATTATTCCTAAAACATTACAAATAGAGCCTCCACACTACATAAAAGTCGATACATTACTTAAAAAGACGAGAAACATAAAAACAGTTTCATGAAACTGGAAACAGGTAAAACAAGCCTTCAGATTAAACTAACGGCTAAAACTCCACTCTAGCTAATGGTCTTGACAGAGCAATTGGATTTTGGATGCTTCCATGTCCCCCCAAAGTCTTTCTAAACTCAGAGACTCAGTTAATAGGGAGCTGATTGTGGGCTATTGTCAAATCAGAACCCTGCTTTCCTAACTAATTACTGTTTTACCCTATTCATTCATCTGAAGAAGTTCAAAGAATATAGGATAGACCTATAACATACTGTTTCATGTGCACTTATCAGACGTATTGACAATTTTAAGCAAAGATTCTTGGCAAATTCAATAAATAAACTTGACAAAAAGTCCTTGTCATCCAATCAAAAAACAGTGACTCACAGCATAAGATTTACGCCGCTTAAGAGCTTCACGGGCAAGATCCTCATCTCCCTTTCCAAGAGCAAGTTGTGCCCTTTTGTACCTGTCATCACAATAAATCATAATGACAACAGCTATCAAGATAAATCTAAACAAGAAAGATAAAGCTTCCAAGAAAATTATACCAATCTTCAGAAGCCTGTTGTGCAGCTTTATATCTGTTTTCCAACTGCTTTTGAGATGCCAGAACCTTCAGAAAAATGGAAACATGTAAAACATTTGTACACCATGGTGTTTGATATGCTTCCCTCTCTCCTCCATGTCTTTATGCAGTAAAGTAGCAGAGTTTCTAAAAAGTCCAATATCCACCAGTCCAGAAAGGAAAAAAAGAAACAAGAAAGAAATAACCCAAGACTATAAGAAAGACATGTACTTGTGCTGTAGCTTGACGCATCTTCGTTAAGTCATCATTCATTTCAAGCACAGTTTGTTCTAGAATCTTCTCAGGGTCTTCAAAGGAGCTTAAAATCGCATTTGCATATGACTACACTTGTGAAAGATAAAACCCACTTTAGTAGCATAAAACACAGCAAGATAGAAGGAAAAAGGCCACGAATATCATACTAAAAAATATAAAACTAATGAATTCCCAAACATGCCTATAAAAAAATGTATTCCCAAATATAACCTTGACAACTCTAGCAAATCGATCGAAAAGGTTCATCTGGGTACCAAGAGCACCCCCTCCATGACCATTACATCTGTATGTACTGGAACGAGCTATTCGTATTCCTCTAACTTTTAGAGCTCCCACTGCAAGAAAAATGGATATATAGTCTAAGAGAAGAGACATGAGTCTGCATTAGCAAAGGAGGAAAACTTTAGAGCCAGAGAAAAAGAGAAGAAAACTTTAATTGGGATGGATGTTGCAAGATTGCAAGTCCTTTTTCTGTTCTCCTGCAACTTCTGGGCGGTCGAATGAAGCACTAGGATTTAGGATGAGATAAGTTTTATTAAGCACACCTGTTTGAAACTTTATAAATTTATCTCAGTAAATTTTGTTTAAAAGGCAGTAAATTCAAATTTATCTTGATAAATTTTGATCATTTGTGACATGTCATAAATTGCTTTGATTCTGTCTATTCCTCTTAAAAAAAAAAAAAGGACAAACGTATCTTCCACAAAGTTGTCAGCTTTGTCAAGAAAGACCAAAAATAATTCATATAACTGTTAGATTGCTTTCACTCAGTTTTCCAACCACAGGCATGTGATATCCTATATAATAGATTTCAAACTTCAATCATGGCTTCTTCTTTCTCATGCTTATCCATCTAAGTTGGTTGGCCTATTAGGAAGTACATATTAGTTTGGTAATTCAAGTGCAATTGAATGGAGGTTTTCAACAGTACAATGTCAGATATAAGCAACCACAAGTTACATAAAATCATATTCCAAACAGGGGATCCATTTTAAAGTACAGTGATATACATGTATAACCTAGTTCTGGGTCTAAACCACCACATTTTCAGATGCAGATTAGCTAAATAGATGCTTCAATAAGAAGAATATTATGCTTAACTATTCTGGTTTTAAGCAAGTTCACTCTAACCTCCGCCAAGTTGACATGAGTTTGGGTCCATTTCACTATGAATCTATTGGTCAAGCCCCTTGGTAGAATGGACTGATGCTATAAATCAGTAGATTCAGTACTGACATAAATAATATATATATATATATATATATATATATATATATATATATATATCTTCACACCTCTTCCAAATTCACTTCTTCATGCTCAGAAAACAAAAAGTGGAAACATGCTGACCTAGTGAGACTGTACAAAGGAGCTAATCACATCTCCTTTGATTTCACTCTTTGCCTAACGCATGCAACTGACCAATCAGAAACTTATAAATGCAAGTGGCATTTTTTGGTGCCTGAATAAGAGATAATAAATAAGAAATCTAATGATCTCAAGTGTAAAAGGCAAGAATAGGTGCAAAGAAAAGAAAAGAAACACTGTGCACTCCTATTTTAAATCACATGCCACAATATACCAAATCAAGAAAAGGAAGGTCATCACTGCCCACCACCCCTTTTTTAAATAATAAAAATAAATCCTTCAGGAATTGCCCTTCCACAACCAACTCTATCCACTTTACTCCTTCAAAGATTCTTTTGTTGTGCTCTTCTGAATCAAACAAAAAACACAGAGAGGCTGAGAGGGGGTCATCCTTCCAAACTGCCTTAGAATTGCTACCATAGAGGAGCCACTCCGTGAACAAAGCAACACCACTCTGATTTGACCATGAAAGAACCCAGGACATCCTGAACAAGGAGAAAATCAATGCCCACAAACTAGAAGGCCATCACAAAGAATGTCTAATGAGGATGTGCTCCACCAGCTCCATCAAATGCAAGTGGATATTTCTAGCTCACAAAACTGCTACTTTATGCTGCCATGTCATAAATAAAGAATTTACCCACCAACTCCCTCTCTGAGCAGAAGAAGCTCCAAAATTACAAATATGTGCCGAGATTCAATCAAAATTCATTGATAGTAGCTAGTTGCAAGCAGCTCCTCACATTCCAGCAGAAGTACACATGCATAAGAAAACCATATGGGGGGCTAGCAGAAGTGAACCAATGCCAAAATCCACATCAAATAAAAAGATAATATAAACATGTAGACAAGTGAAAAAAAATTATCTAATGCGGTTCAGCAAAGCTTTGCCTTCATCCATGATTGAGACTGAAACAATCCATCATAACGGCTACAGAACAGTGATACTAATCCCTGCCCACCTGAGTATCTTCCCCTCCTCATCTCTCTACAAATCCAGAGAAACCCTAATGGAGCTGTCCCCATCTCTCAATTCACCCACTCATGACCAAAAGATATTTATGGACAGAAACTTAGCTAAAATAGTAACACGAGACAAACTAACAAAACCCTTAACACCTTAAATTTTACTTTGAGCACAAAGATCAATATGAATTGACCAAAAATCTTCCTAGACAGACAAACAACACAAATAGAAGAAACCCAACCCAGCAGCATAAAAATTCAATGAGATTACAGAATACGAATGCTACAACAAACCCAAGTCCTTAATTCTTATGAATAACAGTTAAAATATTGTTCCACAATTATCCTCCAAATTTGCAAGCAAACACAATAGAAAGTACAGATAATTCATCTTATGTTGTATCCTACATGACTAATTTCCACTTCGTATATTTCATCTAGTTACTAAGAAAATGCAAGAAAAGAAGCATAAATCCTGAATTTGAATCATAAATTTCTCGCTACCAAAAATGCTCCCTACACCCACAAACTTGACAGATTTAAAAGAGCTTTCTTTCTTTTTCGACGCCAAAACACTCAAAATCTTGGTTTCCATTAGATTTTTCCTCAATTTTCTCAGCAACAAAACATAGGGAAATCAAGGATTTAAACAGCAGAAACAAAATTTGAGCAACACCCAGAAAGGGAATCAGAGAGAACAGTACCACCATGACCAAAGAAGGCAGATTTGAGGACAAGTGAACGGACGTTGGAAGCACATGGCGGCGAAGCCAAGCTTAACCCAGCACCAATGGGGACTTTCGTAGCCATTTTTTTTTCCAGGAAACAGATTTCTAGAGAGAGAAAGCGTAGGAAAATTTGGGGGTTTTCCACTCCCACACCTTTGATTGTTTGGGTTCACTGTCCTTGTCCCTTCTTCCTGGTTTGTGGTGTGTGATGATGAACTTTTCCGATTTCCATTTTTTTCTTTTATATTTTTTAAGATTAATTTATTTTTTTAGAATAATTAAAAATGTGAAACAAATTTTTAATAAAAAATGTAAATTAAATACCATCTCATTTATATTTTCTATAAACTAAAGATATTTATAAATTCTCAAGAAACTGTAATAATTTTAAATTTAAAAAAATGATAAATGATATTATAAAATTTCTATCATTACTATTTTTTTTAATTTAATTTTAAAAATATATTTAGAGTCCATAATAATTTTAAGAAGTGTTTTTAATCTTTCAAACATTTGAAAATATTTATCTTTTAAGTATTAAAAAGAATATAAATATTTATAAAAATGATTGTGAAACACATTTTTATACCAAGTTTGATTTTTAAGAAATTTGAGAAAAAAAATTAGAAAAAGAAAATATAGAAAAAGAGAATGAAAATAAATAAATTTAATAATTATTTTTCTATCTCATTTCATATTTATTTAATTTGTTTGAACTCTTTTATATAAAGATTAAATAATTTTAAATTATTTAAAATATTAATTAATTTTAATTATATTTATTTTTTTCTTTTAGGATTTCTTAGTAAAATCAAACATGAAAAAAAAAAAATTCTCCGTATTTTTAACAATTTAAGATTCTTTTTTAAGAACTCAATATAAAAAACATGATGAAAGTTTAAAACAAATTTACGAGATTTTTAAGTGTTCTTTTATATATAAAATCCAAAAAAATAAATGGAAATATGGAGAATAGTTAGAGAGTTTTTGTATTTTATATAATTGAATAATATCAAATAGTTTTAAAAATTATTTTTTATATCTAAACTTTCAAACAAAATTTTATTTGGAAATAGCTGTGAAATGTTTTCAAAATTTATTCTTTAAAACTTATTTTAGAAAATTGTTTTAACACAAGTTTTCAACCACTTAAGAGTCTTGACTGTGTGATTTAAAAATAATTTTTTTTTAAAAAAATAGAAATTTGTTTTAAAATTTTTTATCATTTTTTAGTAGTTGTTATTTGAAAACATTGTTTTTTTTTAAATAAATTGAAATACAAAATAATTTTTAGAAATTGAAGTTGTTTTCACTAGTTTTTAAAAATAAAAGGAAAACATGATCCATTTGACCATATATTTTTAAACTTGTTTTTTGTTAAAATAAATTAAATTAAATTAAAGAACAAAAAATAGTTCTTAAAAACAAGGTTAAAAAAACATGGCCAAGGAAACCTAATTTTTGACTAATTCTTTTGCTTCGCAATAATCAAGTACATTGACTCTTTTTCAATTTGCTTTGCACTCTAAAGAGAGAGCATAACTAAAGGTGAATTTTCCTTTTTTTTTTTCCCTACCATCTAAAATGAATTCTTTACATATTTAAAGATTTTAGCATTACAAATGTTTTTTTTATTTTAATAATAAAATTAGAGGGGCATTTATTGATTATATTTTTTCTTAGTGAAAAACTTAATTATATTGTGTTTAAGATAAACTTAGAGTGTGTTTATCAGTAATTTTAGAAGTTATTAATTAAAAAAATTATGATAAAAATTACAAGCTTACAACTCTTAAGGTAAGCATAGCAATCAAGTGAAGTATCTGAAAACCTTGTACATATGAATCTTGGAGGTCATGTAAATAATGTGAGTTATAATTATCTATTGTAATTTTTTTTTATAAAAGAATATTTTCCTTTGATTCGATTCTTGAATCACAATGTATAGTGTGAATTTTTTTTTGGGATCGAAATTTATTAGGGTCTAATTTGGCTTATTCTTAACAAACTTTGTTAGTGATATTTAATGTATGTTTATAGATTTTTGGAGGTCCTGTGCTTCTACCTTTTCCTTTTTGGATTGAAGGAAACCACATAGAATTGGGGAATTAATTTTGACATCCTGAAATTTGATTGGCTTAATTCAAGGAATTTAGCTCTTTGATTTCATCTATTTAATTGCTTAATTTAGAAAATTCATCAATAAGTGGAAATTTTTATTTGTTTTATTTTCATTATTTTTTTAAGAGTTCCTTTTGTAGCCCCTCCAAATTTTGTCACATGTCACTTTTTGAATTTTATGATCCATGTTTAATATATATAACCCATCACTTATCAAACCCAAATTTGTTGAGGTTAAGAGATACTATTTTGATGATAAATTTAATGGTAATTTAATTCATCAAATTTTTATGTTTGCAAACCTACTTTTTAGGAAAACTAATGTTTGTTAAGTATTTTAGCTTGACATTGCTTTAGACCCAATAAGAAGCAAATGACGTCTAAATTAAATTTGAAGATAAAAGTATAGAGATGTAAACAGTATAGGACGAAGTCTGGTATTTGCTAGATCTATATATAAGGGGGTACTAAGGCAATGAAAACATATATGATAATCAACCCCAAAGTTAAAACATTGAAGTTTGTGCCTTTTTCAATTTTGATCTATATGGGTGAGGTTCAACTCCTTACCTTCCACCTCAATCCTATAGAACTAATGTACTTTGATTGTGTGGGCAATCAAACCTTGAGCAAGGAGGGAGAAAAAGAGAATTGGTGGTCGCTATAAGGGTTTCAAGAATGAGAGTGTAGCATAAGAGTGTTTTATGTAAACCTTTGTTTAGTCATGACCTATAGTGAAAGCTTATGCAACATGGTAACTTGGTGAGGTTATGACTACCTGATAACCAATGTCATGACTCATTATAGGTTTTATTATATATATATAACCATAATGTTTGCATACAAGAACATATGAAGAAAGTAAGGAAAAAAAAAATTTTTTTGATACAAATTAGTGGATTTCATTACCAATTTGATACAAGAAGGGAGCCTGGAGTAATTTCTATACATCAGTTCGACAAGGAAATCAAAGTTGCATTGGATTTAGAGAGTTTCACCTTTTATTGAATTCCATTTCGACACCAAAGGGTCATTTCAACAGAACATTTCGATATAAGGAATTGATGTTAAATTAGATGTAATGAGTTTAAGAGATTATTGAAATGAATTTCAATAACATGTCAATGCAATAAAGGTATTGAAATCACTCATTAGAACCATTCCAGAGATACAAGAAGTGTAGAGGATTATTGAAATGAATTTGGACACCAATTCATAGATTTTGATTCCGACTTTAAAGTGGAGGTTCTTAGTTCAATATATTGAAATTCATTTCAATACCACTTTAATATCATTTCAATACAAAATCATGAATTTCAATATCACATTAGAAGTATTTCAAAGGTCCAAAAAGTTTGGACATTTATCGAAATCCATTTCAATACAACGAAAGGTGATTTAGAAATATTTGATACCACAAGGGAGGTATTGAAATATTCAATACCAGTTGCAAGTACCAAAATTTCAAACCAAGACTTTCCCCATTCACCTCTTTCATATATTTTTGGACCTTTTAAGAATGATAATTATGTTTTTATGTTAGTTTTTTGTGATAGTATAAATACCATAGATGATACATGAGAATGGAGGGAGGAACTTTTGAGCTTGACGTAATCTTCGTAATCGTTTGCTTTTGAATAAATCTCTCATAGTTTAATTTAATTTAATGCATAGTGTTAATATGAGCATGAGTAGTTAAATCATCTCATTGGAGATGTAGCAAAGAAGGCAAATGATCTAGGATAGGGAGATGATAAGAAAAGGTGATACCTTTCAATGGTAGTAAGTTATTAATCTTTGAATTTTGTATCCAAGTTAAATTCTTTGTTATTTTGTCCCTGTTAGAGATACATAGAATGCATTGTTAGGAGTCTATTAGTGCATGAAGGATTATGATCAATGGTTGATCTAGTGTGCTCCTATGTGATTAATAATTGAGGAGAATCTACCAAATGAATATTGAGTTTTAAATGTCTTAAAGATTGAAACATTTTTATCAAATTATTTATTGTATGACTGTTAAAGAATGAACTTCAAGTTTTAAAATATGATTCAAGATGTGAATAATTTGTATTGGTGATTCGGTCTTGGAGAAGCAAAAAATTCTTTAATTAGTACTTATTATCTCTCAGTCCTGAGTCCCAAATCGAATTTGTGAAAATCACTAGACTTGTTTATCATTGTTTTCTCAATTAAAAATTTAGTTATCAATCCAATTACATTTTAAATTCAATCAATTTTCCATTTAAAGGTTATTACTTGATTTGATCTAGACAAGACAAGATTAGTTAAATTTTTTTGTTTCCTTAGGAAAATAATCTAGGATACTACAAGTCATGGTGATCTTTTCTCTAACTTTTCTTGACCAGGATTGCTATGTACTTAGGCTTCACATAACAAATAGAGAATTAGAAAACAATTCTAGTTAATCACATGTCCTTAGGATCATCTAAGGGGATATGTTATCTTAAACTCATGAGATATCATGGTGTTTGTATTAAATATACTTGTTGTCACTGACTTCCATCAATACTGACTCAATTTACAGGAAATATATGACCACCTTACGATCTTACTCATAAGTCAAAGTCATTATGGATTTTAGCATAAATTCAATATCTTCTCAAGGTTGAAAATCATACAGTATAGTAACTTGGTAAGATCATGACTACCTAGTAACCAATGTCATGACTCACCATAGGTTCTATTGAATGTGTAATCATACATACTAGTGCACTCATTATGGAAACCTTATTTTTTGACTAAAACAAGTCATTCCTCCAATTAAAAGGTAGTGCACTATAACCTCAAATGGATTACTTAAGTTCATGAACTAGTTATGAACAATTCATCAACTTATAATGAATTCATGACTTGGACCTTTCATGCACCCAAGTACTACCTAATAATCAATGTCATGACTCACCATAGGTTTTATTGAATGTGTAATCATACATACTAGTGCACTCATTATGGAAACCTGATTTCTTGACTAAGACAAGTCATTCCTCCAATTAGAAGGTAGTGCACTATAACCTCAAATGGATTACTTAAGTTCATGAACTAGTTATGAACAATTCATCAACTTACAATGAATTCATGACTTGGACCTTTCATGCACCCAAGTTATATACAATGCAAGTGATGCAAGGCCCGAAGGCATAATATAAATAATGCATGAAAAGGATAGTTAATGAAAAATTAGAATCATATTATAAATAATAACGAAATCCATTTATTATTACACTATGTTATGTTTTTAAGGGTTTTATTCTAATAAAATGAATTATCACCCAAGATCACGACAACATATGATCACTTTACGATCTTACTCTTTTGTGACTCAAAGTGATCATCAACCTAAACCTTAGCTCGATAACACTCAATATTTAGAGCACTTGCAATCAAGTATTTATGAGGTATTGCATGTCTTATTGATAACGTACTTGACATGCATCTGCACAAGTCCTATTCAATGTGTAAAACATGTACACTAACACATCCACCTCAAAGCATCACTCTAATGACTAAGACAAGTAATCTTACCAATTAAAGAGGTGATGTACTATGACCGCTACTAAATTGCCCAAACTCATGAACTGATGTGAATACACTTATTAAACCACATGAATCTTATGGTTGTGTTCTTTATATATCAAAATACAGCCAAACCATGTAAATGTACTTGATTGGGTTGAATACTCATGAAGAAAATATATAAATGAATATATTCACAAATATGTGGATAATAAAACAGAATAAAAATAAATCAATCTTATTCATTATTATTTAAAAAATGTCTTGCTTTCTATGTCTGTTCCAATGAGGTAGGGCTTACCCTGTCCCCACTCATTACTTTTATTCCCATGCTTACTCATTCCCCATCGTGGACTAGGTTGATTAGGACAAGGAATCCTTGTTAGGGGAAAATATATCCTATCCATGCTCTAGTCCTTAATTAAAAATATATCATCCTTACTAAAGTGTTCATTTATTCTTGGATGCCAGGCTAGAACAAATTCATAGTGTGGTCAGTGGTGGCATAAGAAATCAAAGTCCTTAAAACCCATGATTTATATTGTTTCATTTTCTTCTTGGGACCCTACCGGCTACCACTATGGAATTCAAATGGATGTCAAAATTTTAACCCTAGGATTATTCATCTTATTCATAGAGGAGGTTGGTATAACTTTTTTCTCCTACTAATTTGGAATAGCACATCAAAGTTTCATTTTTTTTCTTGATGTAATTAACTTGTCTTTATCTAATGTGGACATGTCACATATTCAAGCCACTCCTCAAGCCTACCCAAACATAATTTACAAACAAAAACAATCAACATGTTTATTTTTATATGATAGTACTTAGCATTTCCTAATAATAATAATAATAATAATTATTATTATTATTATTATTATTATTATAAAATTTATTTATATTTGAGAACTATGTTTTAAAAATACTTATTTTAAGAATGCAAATAATTTTGATATTTTTAAAAATAAGTTCATCAACAATTATGAATTCTCATATTGATGGCATGAAAACTTTAACTATGCTTCTTCTTTCTTTTAGGTTATATTTGGTTTTTTGAAAGTACTGAAAAAAGAAAAAAAAATGTAAAAGAAAATGAATTTCTTATGTTTAGTTTAATTTAAAAAAATAACGAAAGAAAATAAAATATAATTAACATCTATTAGAAATTTATGTATTTTTAAATTATTTAATCTTGATATAATGAAGGAAAATAAGTAAAACGAATTTGGAGAAAAATATAAAATAATTTATTAACTTTGAATCTATTTCTTATTTTCCTTCTTTTGTTCTCTATTTTCTTTTCTTTACATTTTCCTTCAAATTTTTCAACAACCAAACATATTTAGGAAGTTCCATCCCCTCAAAAATGTTCTACAGACAAGTGATCAACTAATTTTTTTCTTCTAAATAAAAAGTGGAATACCATGGAGTGAACTATGAATGGGAGGTTAGAAAAACATAAAAACACCTTAAAATTCTAAAAATTCACAAAAAAATGGGTTTTAGGGAAAAAAAAAAAAAAAAAAAACCTTGTTAAATATATTTCCTAAATTAGGAAACCATTTTCAATTCTAGAGAACAAAACTGTGTTTAGAAATATTTCCAAACAAACCCTAGATTTTCTAGGTTATTTTTCCTTCTCCCTTAACATGTGAACAAGAAATTTGATACCTCCATATTTTCCATTCTCCTTCATTTTCAAATTTCCAGTCCAACACGAAAAAACTACCTAAAAGATCTATAATTTCAATCCAATCCTAGAATTCCACAACCAAGAAAAGAATTTCTTTACGTTTCCACAAACCCCCATCACTACAAATACCAGAGATTCAAGCTCAAAACTTTCACCTCACTGAAGCAAAGCTGAGAAGCCCAGTTCCAGTATCTTAGTCTGATGAATTCCCGGCAAAAACACACCTGTTTCTTCATCTTCATTGCGGTTGCCATCATCGCTTTCAGTCAAGCAGCTGCAGTTGGGGCTGTCAGGGTTCAACCAAAGGAGGATTTCGCGAGGGTGAATCACTTGGCTGTTTATCCATCTGCGGAGTATGCCAAGGCCAGAACCAGTGTAACCACCATGGCCAGCTGGCTTGGCCGATTGTCAACTGGACCGAGTTCGCAAGGCCCTGGACACTAGGTCATAGAAATAAAAGACCCTTCAAATCATATAAGAATTTGAAGAAAGAATAGCAAATGTAACCGAAATCCATACGCTAGTTAAAAGCCTAGAATAATGTCCATGCTTGTATCAGAATGAAGTTCTTATCTGCTAATGTCATGCATAAAAGCTTATGGAACTATATGCATGTGATCCTGGAAAACTAATCCAATGATAGCAGGAAAAACAAGAATCCGGCAATTGCAAAAACCATATATTCATCTCAAACTTATTACAACAATACAGAGATACAAACAGGTTCCTCCATTTACAGAAGCTCAATACAGCAATCATATATCTATATATGTATGGCGATATGGTGACAACAAATAACACAAATTTCTGACAGATTTATTAGCCAAAAACACCGACCTCAAACCCACATCCCATGGCCATTTTCCCTTTTTTTTTTTTCTTCTTTTCTTTTCCTCTTCTCCTCTGTCTCAAAATTGTTCTACTTTTCCCAGCAAACACGAAGCACCTGGTTGAAAAGTCTGTACATAAAGCAATCAAGCACACACAGTCGAAGCATAAGACCAGCCAGACCAGACTCTCTGATGGTATCTAAGGCGGAAGATCTTGAACCTTGAACATCTCAGCCTCATAGTCTATGAAACAGCCCTCAATGCATTTCCTGGTTTGGCTTCATATCCAAGCTTTCCGGGTCGACTCTGAAATGGAAGGGAAACAATTTTTAGCACCTCCATGATTGAATAAAAAGATTTTGAGTGAAGATACAGAGGACAGCAAAATAATATTAGATGCTATAGAATTTGTTTCAAAACCATCAGCAAGTTCAAGACCAGAAACTATAAATGAAACTAGGGGTATTTACTCAGAATTATCACATACAAATTCTGAAAGGCATAATTTGGAGTCTGTTTGGAAACAGTTTATGAAAATAGTTTTTTGTTCTTTGAAATATGGAACAGTTTTCTAACTGAAAAACACTTGTAACAAGTCTTAGACTGAAAACAGTTTTTTTAAGAATTTGTTCTGAAAATATACTGTTTTGTAATCATGTTAACACAAAACTATCATATCTGCACAAGTTTCAGCACTGCTAAGTTTCACATAAGAATTGAAATTTCTCGAACGATAAGCTAAGTTATACTAAGTGAAGGGGTGTGATATAATCTAATAGACTAATCGTGAAACAAAAAGTTTAACACATTCATACAAACCATCACATTCCCATGAGTTGAAGCATTAATAAGTTCCAGGTCAACCTAAATTCTGATTAAAACAAAAGCCAAAGTAGTTCCAAAAAGGGGCATGAAATGAACTAATTGATGGAAGCAAAAGATCATCATACTGACACCAAACAATCAGACTCCATGAATTTATTTTGCACCAAACAATCACAGTCCATCAATTTTGTTTTACTAAATTTCATTATCAGATCAATACTCCCAACAACACCCCACAACCCCCCACAACACCATAATAAATAAATTAATTAAATAAAATAAAACCTAAATTGAACTAAAGGGAGGCATGATAAGAACCAAAAAAAAAAAATTCAGCATGTTCATGAAGAATCATGACTATTTGACGTATCAATACAAATTTCCCACCAAATAAGTTAAATTATACTAAAAAGGCATGGCAAGAACAACTCAAATTCACACAAAACCATCACATTTCCCTGAGTTCCAACATTGTGAAGTTCCATTCGTTAATTGAAACTCTTCAAAAACAATAAGCTAAACTACACTACAATGAATCAAACCCACTGCAATGAGGGGGGAAAAGGAATGACAAAAACTACCAAATTCCCACAAATCAAAATTCTCCTAAACAATAAGCTAGCCCATAAAAAGATGTAATTAAATTTACAAAAACCATCACTTTCCCAAAAGCTTCCTATCAAAATTCTTCAAAAACAACAAGCTAAATCATACTTAGAAAAGGAGCATGACTTGAGCTTAACTGCAAAGCAAAAACGAATCCCCAAAATTACACCGGACCATCACATTCCCACAAATTTCCGCACAGATAAGTTTCAATCATCAACCAAAAATCTCGGAAAACCCAATAAGAAACCCCAATGGCACTTAAAAAAAGCGATGACTTGAACTAAAAATAAATAAAAAGACACACACCAAATTTACAAGGAACCATCACATTACCATGAATTTCAGCATTCTAAGTTCCAAAATAGATCAAAATTTTATAAAGAAGCTAAATTATACTAAAAAAATTGGACAATTATATGAACAAAATTCATCAAATGTATACAAAATAACGACAATTTAGATCAAAATCTTCCAAAAGAAAAAGCCGAAAAATATGATAATCGAACCTGAGAAAGCTCCGAATTCACAATTCTGCCGTCTCTGAACACGAGCTGGGGCGGCGAATCCGTGACCTCAGTGCAATCTGGCGGAGACTCAAACAGAGAAAGAGAAAATTGCTTGTAAATTACGCCAACGTCAAAATAAATCAACCCCGAACTCGGAATATCAACTCGAATCCCCTTCACTGGAAACCACAAAAACAACTCCTGCGCCGACACGCCGGACATGCCCCCGATCTGGCCGTAGGAGAGAGTGCCGGTGACGTTGTAGTCGTAGTGGAGCTGGTTCTCGAACTTGGCATTGCAAGCGCAGCGGAGGAGAAGCTCGAACCGACCGGAGGTGGCGTCAAGGGAGAAATTGAGGACATTGGTGGGGAGCAGCCCGATGGGGAGGCCATTGTGGCGGAGGGCATCGTGGACGGAGACGGAGGATGCCGGAGCCAAGGAGCAGATTGAAAGGAGGAAAGAGAGGGCGAGAAAATACTGGAAAGTGATGGAAAGTGAGTAGTTGATGACAGCCATTTGCAGTAGAACGTGGGTTTTAAGGTGAGAAATTGGGAGAATTTATTAGGGTTGGGGTTTGAGAGGGTGAGAATTTATTAGGGCTAGGGTTTGAGAGAGAGAAAGGCGGACATGTTGTTCGGTCTGTTAGCAACGGGCAATGTTGTCCCCCCTCTCTCTCTCTCTCTATCTCTATCTCTCTCTCTCTCTCTCTCTCTCTATATATATATATATATATTTTAACCTTTCATATCGATAGGGTAACTCAAAATATAAGCATATAATTAAATATATATTTGTATAAACTTTTAAATAATATGTTGGAGTATTTCCAATTTGTTTATATATTTATCATATAAATTTTTTCTCTTAATTTTTAAGAAATCTTTGAAAAAAATTAAAGAATAAATTGAAAAACATGTGAAAGTAAAATGATGGTAAGAAAGGACAAGAATGTACCATTTTTAAAGAGTTTGAATGTGGACTCTTATATCTTTAAATCAATTTCTTAGAAATTTTAAAAATAATTTCTAAATTTAATAACATCTTCCACATAAAATGAAATTTAATATAAAAATAAAAATAAAATTAGGAATTATTTTTATTTGTGGGTTAAACTTTTTTAAACCTTAATAACAATAACATTTTTAGGCATAAAACTCTTGGTTTTTACTTTAGTTAAAAGTTGAAATAAAAATTATAATTTTTAAAAAATAATTTAATATCATAAAAATTTTGTTAAATATAAAATAACTTCTTAAATAGGAAAAAATAAATAAACATTTGACAAGAAACAACATTTTTGTAACTTATATACCAAACTCTTTTATAAATCATAAGTATTTTAAATAAAATTTACCAAACAAGTATAGAAATTCTTACTAAGATTTTTTTTTTAAAAATAAAAATTATTTTCTTAAAAATTGATGTAAATAGGGTCTTAATATTTCAAAAGAGATGTTTTAGAATGTTATTACCATTCACCTTTTCTTTCGTATTGTCGAGGAAAAAAAGCCTCTTTGATCAAAATATACATAATAAATCTCATTTATTGTATCCGATTATATTCGATTGTATTTTTATATTTTAATTTCCTTTATTTATATCCTTATTTAATAACTTATATTTTATCACACACATTTAATAATTTGTATTTAGAGTTGACAGGTACTGTTTCGATATAGACAAAAAAAAAAAAAAGACCTATTTTGCACTTTTTTTTTTTTTTTTTTTTTAATTCAACAATGCTATGATGGTCCCAACACATAAGAAAAAGGTTTATTTTTAAAACATAAGAATTTATCACCTTCCAAATAAATGAGGAAAATCATAATCATGCTTTGCCCCGCACCCCCACATAATGTTTTGGAAATGGCTATTGTCTCAACACCTACCCAACATATCCACTTGCCCATGCCTCCCAAAGGGGAAGATTTTCCTTAATATATCAGCAATGACCCCTCACAAAAGCTGTCCATACCCTAATAAAAATTCACGCATTCCACTCATATCATATCATAGCATATCATTCAAAGCTAGCCCCCATCCAAATATATATATATATTTTTTTTTAAATTAACTCCATTATGAAATTAACATTTTAAAAAAAAAAACACCTAAAAATCCCTCAAATATGAATCTTGATAGTAATTCTAAAAAATGTTTTTAATATTTCTAATATTTTATTGATAAAAATTTTCAAGTGTTAAAAATGCTTCATAAAATCACCGTCGGTTCTAAATTCTCAAAAAACTGTTTTTCAATGTAAAATTTATAAAGCATATTTTAAAGTTGGAAAACAATTTTTCCTCTCTCTATAGAATAAAAAAATTATTTCCAAAAACTGTTTCAAACAAACCCTAAATTCCAACTTTCGGATGTTGTTGGAAATCAAATGATACTTTGGGGTTAATCTTAGGAATCAAGTTGGATATCAATCACCATTAGATATGAAACAATTGGGCACTCAATTATTAAATACTAGTTTAGGTTAAGCATCATCCAGATACCGAAAAAAGGAAAGGAAAAAAATTGAAAAAAAAAAAAAAAAAGTTCCCAATGGGGTCAAGGATTCATCTAAGCCAATATTCTCATGTCCATTCTATACCTACTATCTCATAAAGCAAAACATTCTAACCACAATAAAACAAAGCCGCATCTCACGCTATTACCACTATAAGCACCTGCCTTCGGCTACTCTCCTCTCGTCTCGACCAACAACTTGCCTACCCAACTGCCAGACCTTCAAGGCTCGATCGCAAAAAGAGGCTGTAAAGTGACCAAAAGGGGAGCTCTTAATATATTTAATGTTTGTCTATAGAACAAAGGCAGATATAAATTGAAGTAGTCAAGTTGGGATTTCCGGGAAAACTCACTGTGTCAATGCTGACAGACTTGCCGTCATCTGCAAGGATCTCGACTATTGTTCCTGATTGATCAGCCTGGGGAAAAGAGTATATAAAATTGTAAATTAGCTACTGCAAATCAAATTTCTGAAAGGAAATTAGGTGATGATGGTCTAAATAGTAGAATGTTACAAACCAGAATGGTTTTTCTTTACCTTTATGAGAAAGAGAAAGAGAAAGAAAGAGATAAGCACGCCCTAGCCAACTAGGAATTAACATAATTTAGGTTGAGCACAACTTAGTTTATCATAATCTATGAACAGTTTTAACTTCTTTCCCAGTTTTATGAGAAATTTTATTTTTTTTGCTCTGCTGAATAGAGCTTGGAACAGGTACCTCCTCAATCCCATCCCAACCTTTTGTCACCTGAGCAGGCCACAGGTATAGTTTTAGCTGATTATCACTTCCAGAACACACCTAATCTTCCAGTTTGTTTCTCGTGAATGTTCAGCTAAAAAAGTTCAATTTAGAACTTTCATAATTATGAGAATGAGATTGCATTCCATCAGCTTCCAGGACTAAGTGATGATCGAGGGCTTCAGATTTATTTTACCTATTACTTCCACTGGTAAAGAAGACTTTTATGCTACAAATTTGTAAAAACAGAAATAGAATAGTTATGTGTCTGTTTGGATACACTTCCTATTTTTTGTTTTTAAAATCGCAAACTTCTATAAAGAAGTAAAATATCTTATCACAAAAAGTATAAATTTACCTTATATCTTTAAAAATTATTTTCAAAAATTTTAAAATTTGAGATAATAAAATTTTGTTGATACCTCAATTTTTTAAGCAGTATTTAAAATAGTTACTTTTTAAGTGTAAGCCTCTTGAAGAGTTTTTATATCTTACATAAAAAACAGAAAACAGAAAGTGTATCCAAAATTTAAACGAGAAGACAACAATCTACTTCTCAATCACTAACTCCAAACAGAAACAATCAAATTCTAAGAATTTTGAACTTCAGACTTGACAGAGCTCCAACTCTATTTGTTTCATCATGGCACTGATTTATCGACTCATTATTCTTTTTGAAGGCCCAAAATCTAACTCCATTTACATTCAGTCCTTATTCAGTTCTGGAGGTGAATCTCTTAGAATTTTAACTGTCAAGTTATTGTTATTATTTGAGTTTTTACCCTTATGAGAGTGACTTTAGAGGCCTAAAGATCTATCTTCCAATCTAGATAATAGCTTATTACTTTGTTGCCACTTGAGTCCCAAGCCCAACTATTAGGCATGGACTTCCTACAGAAAAGTTCACTCTTCACCTCATAGGATTGCAGATAACGATTTATATTCCACAAACCAAAGGGAGATCAATGCATAATTCTAGATCAAGTTAACATATCATCTGGTAAAAATAAACATTCAAGAAAGCAAATCTACTCGACCAGGCAAGAATTAACAAACTTCAGTTGAAGAAAGCAAAGATTATCTTGTATAGAAGTAAAACTTTAAATGTGGACTGTTGCAGCACATAATTAGATGGAGAAGAGAAGAAAAGAAAAGCCTTACTTCTATCTCATTCATCAATTTCATGGCCTCAATGATGCACAAGACTTTTCCTTTCTGTACTTTGTCCCCAACCTAAAATGAGAAAGGTCCTCATGTAAGCTGAATAAAAAAGTACTCTGCTGGATTAAATGGCCTATACCAATCATCCTGAAATGATTATTAAGATCGAACTAAATCACTAGCTAGAGAAGAATCACCTTCACAAATGGCGGTTCATTGGGTGCTGGGCTTCGGTAGAATGTGCCTGCCATGGGGCTTTTAAGACGTGGGTGCGATGAATTGGTTGACTTGGCAGCAGGTGCAGAAGGTACTGTTGTTGGGGCTGAAGAAGCTGGGGCAGAAGGCGCAGGAACAGCTGCAGGTGCGCCTACTGGTGCAACTGCTGCTGGGGGAGGGGAATGCATCATAACAACAGGAGCAGCTGATGGTGGTTGGGGCATGGCCTCCTTTTTACGAATTATTAGTTCACAGTCAAGCTGTTTCATCTGCAACTCCACAATATCCCTGGAATCAACAAGCCTGCAAGACAGAAAAACACGATTTGCTCTGACCATGTTTGGGAATAACTGTCAAATAGGCTACAAGGAGTAACAAATTGAGCTTGCTTACTTCACAAGACTTGCAACTTGAGTAATGAACTCAGAGATTGATTCCTCAGAAGCCAAAGCTGCAGGCGAAGGTTTGTTTGATGACTTAACATCCTTTGCTTCCACTACTGGTGCATCTGATTTGGCTGGTGTAGGTGATTCATCGACAACCTTGAATGCAACAGATGGCTTGAAAAGCATGCCCAGTAAGGAACAGAAATTTGAAAACAGATCCTCTAATGAAAACCATTGAAAGAACCCTACCTCATTCAATTGGGCTTTCACCACGGGGGAACGTATCAATCTAGACTGCAAACCCTACAATGTGGACATCAATTCCACTACCACATGTCAAAAGAAGAGCTCTATTGTCCTCAATTAAAAAAGGAAAAAAGAAAAAAATGTGACTAATTTAGCAAATACGCATAAAATAATATGTAAAATTTCATTGCAAAGCACAAATTGCCAAACCAACTAAGAAAGGAAAAATAGTTATGCTATTCAACATGGGCAATCATCCAATAGACAAGTATCTCTAGCAAAGGCTCAAAGAAACTTAATGAACAAATCTCATAGTTGAACAAGAGTGTAAAAAATGAAACTAACTAGGAGAGATAAAGGCTCTGTTTGGTAACTATTTTTTAAAACAATTCTTAAAAACAATTTTTAAGAACGGTTTTTAAAAACTATTATTTGATGTTTTGTTAAAAACAAACGAGAGAGTGTTCAATGACACAAAACAATCCGACCAAGCTTTAAAACCCTCTTTTTTGTACACTTTTGTGAATTGGGGTAGGGTGTATTTAGAGGATCATTCTTTATTCATGATTGATTTTATAGAGTGACTTTTGTCTAGTTAGGTGAAAGGTTTTTGTCTTTCTTTTTGCCTAGCTCTTGGGTGTTGTTTGTATACTTTGTGTGTACTTTTTTCGCCGCTTCTAGGCTTTACTAATACAAACTCTTATTTACCTATCAAAAAAAAAATTTCTTAAAAACAAATATCTTTTTGAGAACTTGAAATGTTTTTAACCTATTTTTTATATTTTTAAATATGTTTTAAAAATAATTTTTATATATATTATTTTATTTTTAATCATTCTCAATATTTGAATAATTATTTTTTAAAAACAACCTTCAGAAAACAAGTGAAAACAACTAAAAAATGTTATATGAAAACACTTTGTTTTCTATTTTTAAGAACAATAAATTGTTTTTTGTTTTCTAGTTTTGAAATGAGTTTTCTTACTTTTTTTGTTCTGAAAAACTAAAAACTGTTTTAATAAATAGTTACCAAACAAATCCTAAATATCTAGACAGAGATATTTTGGTTCCAATGGGCAATGCAACCAAGTCATACATTCTAATCCAAATCCATTTCATACTAGTCAATCCCTACAACTTTTTATTCGCTTCCAACAATTACAAGGGAATTTCTCAAGTGCAATCTAATGCCTAGTTGCTTCATCTCCCTAATCTCCTCCACCATAAGCATAAATCAAACTAATATCCTAAATCAGCTTATGTCCACTTTTGACAGCTACTAAAAGATCCAAGTAGTTGATGAATGCTAAAATAGAGGAAAATGTTTTTTGGTTATTGTTAACACTAGGATCTGTACTGTCAGATGTCAAAAGGGAATGAAATAGAAGGTTGAGTTAAACCAAAAGTCTCAAAGCTGCATTACATAGCAAGAATCACCAATGCAAAGTTGAAGCTTTACAAGGTCCTGAATCATTTATCATTTGTAAGCTTAAGGATCAATGTGTCATTGTAGCAACTAACACTCTGTGACATACTCTTGAAAGGCAACTGTAAGAGACATTGATGCATATACAGATGTGCCAACACTCCATCTTTCATCAGTAGCAAAAGGAGTACACTCTTACTACTGTCAAGGAGTTAAGGTTAAATAAGGGTCTGTTCAAGTTTGCTCATACAGTGGGCTTGTACTCTTGATGGTATTCATCAAGCCATACCCAACTTGCTGGAGTTGAGTGCATTTCACTGGAAAGGGTATACTGATAACATTAAAAAGGGATGTTGCCAATGCTAATAAAAAAAGACACCTCTTTTGTCCAAAGAGATTTCCACAGAAATTGTTTGGACCTTTAGGTGCCAAGTCCTGTATTTTTGAAGTGTTTGGACCTTTAGTTGCCAAGTCTTGGAGTTTATTTTTAATTTTTATATTTAAATAGCTGTTTTTTATAGGCTTGTTCATGTCACTCTAGCAATGACAGGGTTTTGTGTCTTTGAGGATTTCCTTTAAACCAATTCTAATCTATGGTTATAATTAGTTTGGTTCAAGGGCTAGAAGTAGGGCTCATCCATTCTGTGGTGCTTTATTATTATCTATTCAGGCATTTGGTCACTAAAATAAATATTCTGTGATGGAAGTTCTTTACAGGCAAAAGCTTAGCTTAAAACTGATCTGGGAAGCATCAATGCACCTTCCCTGAATGAGATCATGGTTTAACTAATGATGTGTTATCTTTTAGGGTTTTATAACCCATAAAGAGCTCATTTAGATTTTTGCAATGGTTGGACTAGTTTGGTTCAAGGGCTAGGATCAATTGATATTGCGATTTTACAGTTTCTGAACAGCTAATTGATCATCCCTTCCAAAGTCAGTGAACCTTCAACAGAGCTTTTACCGCTTAAAGATTTGTTTGAAGAGTGTAATTGCTTAGTTTCTTGTTCTTCTCTCAACATCTTGTAATTATACACTGATTTTCCATTTTGAAGCCAAAACTAAGCACTAGAACATGCTCATAAACCATATCACTTCCACAAAGTCCTTCTCTAGTAGCTTCTAGTCATCCCTAAACTATTCTACAGCGAAATCTACCCAGACCCTTCATGTGGGCTGAATTTTGAATGTCACGCATCAAAACTATTCTGAGAAGATGGTATATTTCTCATTTGGAGAATAACTCATTTCTTACTGCTTTCCACAAACGATTCCAAGCTTGGGAAAAGTAAGGTGGTTTAGGTTGTGAAGAAAAAACATTTGATTAACAATTGCCGATTTTTGGTTAAACCATCATGAAAAAAATTAGAAGTCCTGACAATTTTAATTCTGCCGTGAACGTTAATAAATTTGATTTCAGAACTGAATTTGGTTTACTCCATTTGCATCTTTCACATGCAAATACAACAAACAAGACACATCATCAGCACCTAACCTTTTCTTAAAAGAGTACACAACAGAACAGTCAACACAAAAATTGAACACCAATCCCAACAAAAAGAATACTGCAAAAGTTCCAAATAGAACAAGCCATGAAATTCAAATAAAACTCCATTCAATTACGAAAAATGCACAAAAGGAAAATAAGAAAGAAGAAGAAGAAGAAAACAAAACAATTTCTGGATCATAGATTTTCCCTTTGCTTGAAATCCAAACAAACAAAAATTTCAATGTTCTGTGCTAAATGCAAATAAGGTGAACATAAACATAAGATTCATGAGTCTTGCACAAATATAGATACATAAGTTTTCTTTCCCCCAATTTACGCAACAAGCAAACAGACAAAACAAAATATTCAGAAAAAAGGAAGATGATTTTGCAGAAATCACTCGTCAAGACAAAAACGAAACTTCAGTTTGGCTGAAGAGGAAATAGCGAAAAGAAAAAGAAAACACAGAAAAAAAAAAAAAAATAGAAGCAAAAATTGTATAAACACCAAATTAAAAAAGAAAAAAAAAAAAAAAGGGAACTTTCAGAACATAAAAGTTTGCCTTTCGTCAATTTACCAAGCAAACAAACATACCAGAAAAAACATTAGCAAAGAACGATCTCATAGAAACAAACCATCCGCTTGGATGCCGAGAAAGTATAGGGAAGAGAAAAATAATAAAACAAACAAACAGACTGAAAATTTGACTGCTGAGGTCCAAATCCAAGGCTAATTTCTTTCCCTCTCATTTCTATTTCGCCACACTTCTTTGGAAATCAAACACGAAGGAAAAAACAAAGGCGAAAACCCGAATCATAAGTGATATTCGAACTCTCAGCCCGAATCCACGTCAAATATTATTTCCCTTTCGTTCCTTCTCCGCCGCGCTTTCTCAAAAAGCAAACAGAAAACAAAGCCAAAAAAAGATCCAAATCCTGAGCGAAACTCGAATCCTAAGCTCCAAATCCAAAAACAATTCAACTGTCTTCCCCTTTCCTCTCCTTACATTCCCTCAGAAAAACCAAACACACGCTTTCACGAGAAGCAGAGACGAAGAGAGACAGAAATCCATATCTCACCTTGGCAGAGAATCGGAGACCAGGCTTACGAGGAAAAAATACTCTGGAGCGAGAGCAGCGCGAGTGGGGGTAAGCGAGCACGGCGGGCGCGGCGGCGGTGTGATTGGCGGCCTTGGTGACAGCAGAGGCAGTGGCAGTGGGAACAGAGGACGCCATTGCTGAGCTTGAAGAAGCTGGTTGGATTGCGAGCAAATGAGAGAAATCTGGGATTTAAAAAGAAGAAAGTTGGAGAGAGAAGGAGAAATAGCTGGTTTTGGTGAATCCGTCTGGGCGGTGCGAAGACACAGAACACGCACTTGAGGCTCGATGAAACCGAAGAGGGGGAGGCGAGTACAGATAAAAGGTGTCTACTCGCCCTTTCTTGCTGACACCTGCCCTCTCCATTTTAGGTTTTTTGGATATTGGAAGGCACAAGTTTGTTTTCTTTCTTTTCTTTTCGTTTTTCCTTTTTTAAGTAAGGAGGAAAAAATGGAAAGAATTTAATTTAATTTTTACTTTTCTTAATTTTACCATGTGAAAGCTTAGGATTTTTTTTCTTTTTTTTTTTTAAACATGGTTTGCAACAAGTAAAAAACATTAATTACATGATATGATGAGATCATAATAAAAATCACATTTTAAAAGAATTTTGAAATCATTATTTTAGCTGATGATATTTCATCCAAAATAATAATTTAAGATATTTTATGAAACTTGAACAACATGTTTAAATTAGTTCACGAGAACCATACTTGAGATATATCTATAAAAAAAAAACATGTATTAGATTTTGATTAAACGTCATTAAAAATCGTTATTTTAGTATAACAATTGACAATATTTTACTGGAAATAACCAAAAATATTCTTTGAAATCTTACAAATAACAGGGATAAAACATAATGGTATTCATCATAACTAGCGAATCATTACTTCAAATGCACTTAGTTAAAATATAGATAGAAAAGACATGCATTATTATGGTTAAAGATGTCATTTTAGTAAACAATATTATCATAACTAACAAATGATGTTACTTTGATGAGGTTATGGGAATCATAGTTAAGACGTAGGCAGAAAAGTCGCGCTTACGATTAAAAATCAGCTTTTAACAAACATTGGTGTTCAATTAGTAATAATCAAGATATTATCTGAAACTTAATAAATGATGTCACCAAAATAGATTAAACGAATCATAATTGAGATATAGATAGAAAAGGCATGTATTAGATTACGGTTAAAGATGATATTCTTTGAAACTTGACAAATAATGTTGTTCCAATTAGGTTAAGGGAATCATAGTTCAAATGTATGTAGAAAAGGCGCATTGGATTACGGTTAAAGATCACCTTTTAATAAACAACAATGTTCAATTAGGAATAACCAAGATATTCTTTGAAACCTAAGGAATGATGTTACTTCGAATAGGTTAAACAAAATTACGTGTTTTATAAGCTCATATGTGATACTTAGACTAAGGTGTTTCCTAAGTTCACAAGCAAGTACTTAGACAACTCAATTCACATGAAGTTGTTAAGTCGGCTTGTGGCTTGACGTTGCTAAGTCAATCTATGGTTTAATGTTGCTAAGTTAGTCTTTTTATGATCCTTAACTTGCTATGCTAAGTAACACACGTGTTACAAGAAATTTTACTTTTCCCATTTGATATGTACTATCATAATAAACATTTACCAATAAATAATCTCAATGCATGATAGTCGAGGAAAGGTATGTTGGCAAAAGTAAATCGATGAGAATTTTTCATCGTCAATAAAAATTTTTTAATGACAAACCATCCAATAGATTTAGTTTGAAATGAATATTTGTGTATTTTATATAATAATTAAATATAAAATAAAATTATCAAACATTTTAAAATAAAAAAAATAATTATACATGTATCATCATTTCTTTTATGTTATTGAATATATTCAAATTAGATAAATTTTTATAAAATGTACTTTTAAATTTTGAATATTATTATTGGATGTCACAAATTATATCACACAAATAGCAATTTCTTTAATATAACAACCTCAAATTTTCCATTGTTACTTTTTATGTCATTTATTTATAATTTTTTTAATATTTTTATGAGTTTTGATCAATTTTCATCTCATTAACATCTTGTGTCAAAATATCTACCAATATTTCTCACATTTTCCTACTCCTACATTGTTCTACTCCATGCTTATCTCCTCTATTTCCTTCATAGTTGGTTATTTATAAAAGGTGAAGTGATGTTGAAGAGTTGTCAACTCAGAAGCAAATGGAATGTCTCTTCCTTGAACAACTTACAATTTGAGGTGACTTCCTAAGATTGTCAATTGGCATGCATGCCATTTGATGACAAGTTTGCATCATTTCTCGAGGCATTGACAATGGTCCTAGCAAGCTTTGCTTGAAGAGGAATGAGAGATGAATGGTGAAAATGACAAGAAGTGAGTGAGATTTGGTGATTTGAAGTTCAAGTCTTCGCTAAGGAGAAGAGATGGAGAGTGAGAAATAAAGAAAGAGGGATTTGGGTAGGTTGCGGGGCTGTTTAGGCTTGAAAAAGTATTGAAAAAGCTTAAAATTGCAAAGAGGAATGTCCTAGCTACTAAACTCTCAACCTGGCGACCATTCAACTTGCTAGGCTAAGCGTAGCAAGATGACTTTTTTTTTGTTTTTTGTTTTTTTTAAGGGGAATTATTAGGAGGCATTGAGTTATCTTCCTTCTATGGTTACTAACCCTTCTAAAGTGCTTCGTCTAAGTCACCTTTTGCTATGTTTTCTTGCAAAACCTATACAAAATGATCAAGACACCTTATATTGAAAAAACATGATAAATTTAGTGTTATTGTGCGTTCAATGCCATGAGTTTACATAATTTAAGTGTGATGATAATGAGCAATTTTGCACTAATCATTAATCATCGAGCTAATTTTATCTTGCAAAAAGAATATGTTGATATAAATTATATGAACTTCAACTTAGAAGCATCAACAAAATAGGAGTGTACCCTACAAGTAATGTTATTATTCCTTCATGGATTTTGTCATTTGATCATTATTTTTTATGAGTTTAAGAGAAAATAATTCTTTTTAACATTGATAATATTAGGGTTGAAAATTACATTTTAAAAGAGTCTAAAATTGTTATCTTAATTGAATATCAACCATCCACAATTCATTGTAACAACCAAAGAATATTATTTGAAATATAATGAAATGTGTCATTTCAAGGAAAATATAATTAATTTTGAGAATTTTAGAAGTCTATTAAGAAACTATTTTTCAAAATATTTTTTAAAATTGAAATTAGTTTTAAACTTAAAAACCATGTCTAACAAAATTCATTATTGGTAATGATTTTTATTTTTTTTGAAAATTTGTTCTAAAAATAAATTATTTTCTAAAACAAATTTGAATCCTTTTAAGATAGTTTTTATAGTGTTTTGAAAAATAATTAAAAATATAAAAAAAAATGTTTTAAAAACTTCTACATTATAAATAAGTGCTTCATAGGAAATAAATCGAGAAAACTATTTTTCATATTTGAGTTTATAAATAAAATTTGATCCTAAAAATTATTTTAAGAAATATTTAAACTAATTTAAAAAATGTTGTCAAAAGACAAGTTAATTATCATTTTCTTTTATAGATTCCCCTCAATTTTAGGGATCATTTTCATGACAAGTCCTCTTATATCTACTATATAAAGTCAATGAGAATCTAAACAAACTCTACCAAATAGTGTAAGACATTTTTGTTGATCAACAACTCAACAACTCTTTTCTCTTATTTTTCAAGAAATAATATTAATGTTTTAAAATGGGCAACATTTCAACACCTAAAAATGACCCAAAAACTTCCATCAATTTTTTTCTTTCTCCCCCTTTTTTATAATAATTTTCTTGGTATAAATACCAAAGGTTTTAATTTTTGACCCACATGAATGTGGAAGCTGATCTATGTTGAATAACATCAATTTGTTCACATTTGAGATAGCTTTTCAACTTTGAGTAGAAGCCAAAACCAAATGTTCTCTTTGATAATTTGATAAAATTTTTGTTTTGAAAAATAATTGATGACTATTTTCAAAAATTGTTTTTATAAAACACAAGTTGTCCAACATATAACTCAATTTGCCATCAAACATATAAGAAAAATGTTAAGATACCGCACTAGTACTTATAGAACAAAATATCCAAACCGATAAATATTTATAGCGAGATCTAAACCGTTGAACGTACCAAAACCTTTTCAATAGATACCAAAAAAGTATATTAGCAAACCCAACATCTAAAATTAAAATGTAAATGATTTGGTTAAGTATATTAGTATATACCCCTATTCGCATTCAAACTCCATCCATCATTCCTTTAGATCATTATCTTCAATCCGTAACATCATCCGATTTGAGGATTAGAGGGCGTAAGGATCAATCTACAAACAAAAACCCATCAAAATATAGACCTCATCACTAAGTTAAGAGAGACATACAGAGAATTACAACAAAATTTGAAGTTCAATCAATGGAAGAAAGAAAAGAAGGTCAAGTAATAGAGGTTTGTTTCTTCCATCATGGACACTTGACTTCTTTCAACTTCCAAGCTTTAAGCCTCTTCTTCGGCAACAAGCTCGGAATTCCTCCTCGGTGAGCGGGTCTGCACATTCAAAGCCATACCACCCATGTTATGTCAATATCAATGGCCAAATGAGCCAACAGGAGCAAAAAGAACTTTGATCAAAATATACACGGAACCCTGTTCATGCCCATACAGGCTTGTACAAAATATTAGGATCAGTATGACAATATTTTTTAAAACAATTCCCATGATAAAGCAGTTCTTAAAGCTTTTAAACAATTGTTTTTAAGAATAAAATTTTATTTGAAAACCCAATCTAGGTTTAGTCTACCAAGCACTTATATGCAATGTAACATTTCCCATTGTTTCTTAAAATATTCTTAGAAAAAAAAAAAAAAAAAAACCAGAAACACCTATTTTCAAAACAAATTCTTGAAAAAATGTTAGGTAAAACATGCTAACTTGTTTTTTTAAATTAGAAAACTATTTTCAATTAGAAAAAATAATTTTTTTTTTTGATAAGTAAAAGAAGTATATTAAACGAAAAGAGGAAACACCAAAAACCGGTGCCCTCTAAGTATACAGGGAGAAAAAATAAAAATTCATTGCTTTGTTTTTAATAATAGTTTCCAAACAGACCCCTAGATATGCATTGTAAACTCAGTCATGGATCTAGAACTTGAGGACTTTCTCAAATTAATTTGTGGACCAAATTGATAAGGCCTAAATCTTAATTATTCTTAATTCAACTACAGGGACAAATATTTAAACTTTTTTCCTTAAAGCCAGCCCTTTAAATGTGTATTCAATACATATTGCATCCTATAAACACACAAAGCTAATGACTTGTTCATATTATAAGCATACAGACATTTTCTCAAGAGTTTCACTTTTCCTTCATTGTCTCTTTCCTATTGTTCTGGACTCCTTGTGTTTTGACTCCTTTTCTAATATGCGCCTCTTTTCCAATGTAAAACATAAGTGCCATAAACCGGCAAATGCTCTATGAACAAAATGGTTGATCAATCCACGGAACCAAGACACATCAAGGAAAACAGTAATAAAAAGTAACAAAAGGAATCCATAATAAACTAACGGCTAAAGCAAGTAATAGGCGATACAGACCAACTACCCAGGGCACCATGCATGAACATATGTAAAGCTAAAGATTCCAAACTGAGCTTGACCAGTGTTAGATGGGTCGAGACAAACCAATCTAGGACTTGTCAAGCTCAGTTCGAAATTAAAAAAACAAAAGTTTTAGATTGGTTGAGCCAGTCTGCAAACCTAACTCAGCATCACCTCATGATCTTATTAAACAAGAGAAAAACCTTTTGATCTCTTAATGTTCTAACTCTACCCCTCAAAAACTGCACTACGATTCTCAAAGGAAAAACAAACCACCCGGATTTTTTGAACCAGCTACTACTTTACCAAGATCGTACTATGTTATTATGGATTTGCAACAATCTAAAACAAAGGTCTTTTTTGATAAAATCCTCAATTTCCTATAAAAAATGAGCTCGATGCCTATGAACTTGGGGCCAGTGCAGCATAGATACTTCAAAAAAGGATTGCTGTCTGTGTCAAACAAGACACCTAGAGTACACCCATGACCTATACCTTTAGGATATGCACCTTATACAGCCTAAATCCAAATAAAACAGGAAGAAAAATCAAACCTGCTTCTGAGATACCTGGCATACATCCATGACCTAATCCCTTTAGGACACAGTATACATTCCAGAACAAATTCAAAAATAAGACTCCTTAACCAAATACAAATCATTTAGATTTTTTGTTCCCTTCAAAAATAATTGATGGGCCATTTATAGAAAATAAAATGCATAAATAAGGGTTTTGATTTTCAAAATTACAAATTATTTTGCCATAGGTTTGAGATAATTCAATCCAAAAATTATGCTTTCTGAAACAACTATGATATAAAATATTACATTTTCTTAATGCTGCATTTCCACCATATCAATATCCTATATTTTTAGAATTTATTGCATCCATGTGTCCATATCATGCTTATTGAGTAATACCAGTAGTTAAATAGACGGGGACACAGTCACCAACTTTCCTAAAAATTGAAGGAAGTACTAGGCCTTATACTTGTCAAATTGCACCTAAAGAGACAAATTAGTAATAACAGTAGTTAAATAGATGGGGACACAGTAGGAGAGCCTTGAACCCAAGACCTTCAATTAATATAGTTCTAATACCATGTTCAACTACCAACTTCCTAAAATTGTAAGCTCTTCACATTCTTGCCTGTAATGTAGACAGGGTAACATGTTGTAAGTTCATACTTATCAAAAAACAAAAAAATGTTGTAAGTTCATGTTTTACAAAACTTTTTCACAAAGGATCACTATTTTCTCCAATGAAAGTAAAGTTGACAAAACTTTGAAATTCCTATAAATGGAAAGTTTCAACCTAAGGAGGTGGAATTTGAAACCCACCCCCAACAATCAACAATAACCCTCCATGCTGCCTAAACCCCCCACCCTACCTCCCAAAACCCAAAATAAGTACACCAAAAAGGTGGATGCTGACAATCTCAATCTAATCAACACCTAAATGTTATTAGCGCTCAAGAATTCTGTGTTTCTGGTCTAAATTTGATCACATTGAGCAAGCCTCAAAAGAAGAGTACAGTCATAATTGACTTAGGACATCAACCCAATTTCTTTTGAAATACATATTTTTACTCCTCTAAAAGCTCAAACAATCTCATTACATATGTAGACTCTAACTAGGAAACTAAGTGACACATAGCCTCTCTGAAAACAAAACTTAGAAGTTACAAGCTTAGACCCCTGAAGCTGAGATAGAGTCTAATGCGATGAGAATTGGAAAACCCAAATAAAAGAAACAATACCCTGGAGCACCAACAATCATAGAGATAACCAAAAGTCATATCAAGGAATATCTTACTTTTTCTGATGAACGGGAATTGAACAACTTAAAGGTGAATGCAAGCAAAGTCAAAATAAGAGTGCAAACAGAAAAGCACTAAGGCCTAAAAGAGTAGACAAACTAGAAAATTATCCGGTGCTTACTGCTCAAGGCTCATCTGAATAATTCACTCCTAACAGTATCCTGTGTATTGACAAATAGAATCATATGGGTCAAAGGCAGATATTAAGCTTAGGAACTGGTAAATCAAACATAAAATGAAAAATCATAACCAGTTGAACAAACTATTCTTCCATGAAAGTTCTAATGCTTCAGGATGGACTTATTTTCCTTATATTTCATACCACAAGTTGACATGTAAATGCAAATCTACCTCAAAAGAATCAAGTCACAAGAAAGAAAAAATGAATCTTCAAATGAGAATTTTAAGTCCATTTGTGGAATTACCATCTCTATGGCCTCTTTGTAATTATCCTTGAGGTTCAGTGCTTTGCTTTACTCTTAGGTTTAGTAGGGATCTTCCCATATGCCATGAGCCTTGAGTGTGATAACTTAAGCTCTGCTTGACGGCGTCTTCTCCTGCTTGCATGGGATACATTGCCCATGTCACCATTTGATGCTTCCACCTGTGCACTCTCATCTTGCTTGGCATCCTTTTCCAAAGCTGATCTCTTCTGATCACCTTTCCACTTCTTCCTTCCAGCATTCTTCTTCCGATTCAATTTTGCTTCTTCAAGGAGAGATTTGTTCCTCGTTTTCTGTTCATACCTCTTCTTATTAGGCACCTTCCATTCCTTCTCCCTATAAGGAGCAAGCTTCTTCAAAGAAACATACTGATTCAAATCTGTGTCATCCATCATTAGAATCTCCTCAGCACTCAAACCAAATCTTTTAGGATTTACAGTAGTGTACTTGAACCGGGTCTTCAGGTCTCCAATTGTATCCTCATACTCCAACTTAGAGGTTTCTTCCAAATATATTTTCTTCCACTCTTTGGAAAGCTCATCCTTCTCCCTATGCTTCCTCTTCCGCTTCCCACCTTCTTCAGGTTCTATCTCTTCTTTCTCACTATCACTATCACTATCACTTTCAACATCCTTCTTTTGTTTCAAAATTTTTTCCCTAGCAGCTAAAAACCCGTCACCAGACTCACACACATCCCAATTTTTCGGAAGTCCAAGCAACTCATCTTCTTTGTCAAAATCGGGTTTCTCAAGTCCACCATCATCCTCATCACTATCACTACCAAACCCAGGGTCTGCATCATCGGCATTGTAGTAATCTTCGTCAAATGCCTCCTTCATCTTCCTATCATACTCCTCTGGATCAAACTCACCTTCTAAATCACCCTCGTTCACAGGTAGAACCCCATTTTCTCCAATACCTGCAATTTCCTTTATCTTATTCATCTTCTCCAGAATCTCCCTCTTCTTCAAATTCTTTAACCTCTTCAACTCCTCCTTCCTCTCCTCCTCTGCCCTCGCCATCCTCTCTTTCTTGCTCTCCCTTTGCGCCTTCCTTGCATTACTCTTCTTCCTCACTGACCCTTCCACAAACCGAGCATGCCCCAACACCCTATCACCCACATTCTCCTCATACCGAAAATTATACTTCTTCTCATACTCCTCTTGCCTCTCTATCTCCTCCTCATCCTCCGACACCCCCTCCGCCTCCTCATCCCCCGCGCCACCCCCAGTGTCTCCATCGCCAATCCACATTTTATTCAAGAAATACTCCTTCAAAAACATGGAATTCTCATCCAATTTGCCATCTTCCCCAAAATACTCATCCAACTTCTTCTGCATCTCACCATCACCACTCTCATCCTTCTCTGTCGCGTTCTCCTTCATAGACAACAACTCCCCGCCGTCGTCTTCCATCACCTCCTCGGCAGCGTCTAAAAACGCCCTTCTCAATTCCTCCTGCTCTTCAGCATAGCTCTTTGGCTTCGGTTTCTCAGTCTCTTCCTCATCGTCGTAGTCAGCTCCCTCCTCTATCAACTGCTTCGCCACCACATCCTTCAAATACATAGCTTTCTTCGATTTCTCACCCTTTACAGCTTTAGTTTCATCTGAATCCTTCACTTCGAACAATCTCGTATCCTTTTGCTTCAGACTCGGATCCTGCTTCTTCACCTTGATCAACGCATCAAAAAACTGCAAATCCTCTTCATCACCGTCCGACTCATCGTCGTCGGCGTCCGAAGATGATTCGGACTCCGACTCATCATCGTCGGAGTCACCGATGCCGGCGAGGCCTTTCTTTTTCAGCTCCTCCAGCTTGTGCAGATCTTCTCGGCGCTTGTTGTGCTCGTACCGGCGAGCGAACTCTTCGTCGATTTCGATCTTCGTATCAATGTCGTTTTGGTCGTCGTCCACGTCGGCGAAAAGGTTCGCGCCCATTTCGCCGGCTCAGTTCAACTGGTTTTCTAGGTTAGGGTTTCTGGAGATTTTTTAGACTAGTCTGTTAAGAGGGATTTGATTTGAGCCCATTGGCGGCCCATTACTTTTGGGCTCAGGCCAACAAATTTCGCACTTAGAGTCGCTTAATTTTATACATTTATGAGTTTATCAAATATTATAATAATCATGAAAATTTGGAAAAATTTTATTAATGTTGAAAATTAAAACAAAGTTTATATTTATTAATTAATCAAAAAATGATTTTAATTTAAAATTTTTTTCATTCGAAATTAATTGTCCACTAAAATTTATTTGTTAAAATTGTTTTAAAAATTATTTTGAAAAATTGAGCATTTTTAGAAAAATATTACTTCAGAAAACTGTTTAAATAATTATGGCCATGATTGAAAATAAATTTTCACATTGAATTTCAAAATGGATTGTGTTCATAAGTGACCATTGCTTTACGGATTATTCTCAAAAATTAATTTTTGAAAGCACAATAAATAATTTCTAAAATAATTAAGAACAACTAAAAGATGTTATCTAAAAACCGCAATAATAAAAATCAAAACCCGAGATATGAAAAAAGCGACTAAGATGTGAATGTCGCGACTAATATGTGAATGTCGCAACTAGACAGGGTACCTCTCGCTATTGTAGAATATCCTAGGAAGATTTCTAATAAAATCACAAATTGAAGAAACAAAAAGAAAAAATATCTCAAGGAAGATGTTGAACCAGGAAATCTTTTTCAACAAGATGAATTCTTACAACAAGAAGCAGATTTAGGGTTCTGCTGTGTTTCCACCATTGTTTATCAGCATTTCTACCCTTTTTCCCTTTCTCAAGTTCAACTGCCCAGAACATCACGAGTATACGTTACGTCTAAGTACAAATCAATTATTCTCTTACATTTTCATGGATCTTTACAGGAGTAACAAGATAGAATTGAGCTCTCTAACTTGATCTAACAGTCTCTATGGCGACAACCAAATCGTCCAATTTGGCCCCTGTAACTTCCTTTACGATCTTGCTGTCCTTCAGGATCTTGAAGGTAGGAACCACCCTGATTCCCAGCTCCTTTGCCAAAGTCTGCCAACAGTTCTCAGATGAATCAGTGTGAGCTCGTGCATTTGTATCAGGGAATTGGGATCAGGTAAAAGATTACAGACCTTGTTGTCTTGGTTGCAGTCCAGCTTTAGAAAGACAACGTCAAGATACTTCCCAGACAATTCTTGGAATTTTGGAGCCATCACTTTGCAGGGACCACACCTGAAGAATTTAAGCAACAATATGACATCAGGTAAATAATGTACCAAAAAAAACTGGATCAACAGATGAGTTGCATTACAAGTAGCATTGGCAGTTCTTGAGTATATGACTCATTTCCACTAGTAAATATGAAGTCTAAAGTTTGTTTTAATTGAGCTTGTCAACAAAATCATGTACTATCTCCATTTGTCCAGATTGAGGATGAGTTCACCATTTGCTATCAAAATCAACAGATCCAACAGCATTCACATAGAAGAAATCATTCTATTTGATCAATTTTTTTATGCACCTAAACAGTTTTACCATGAGTGTCGTATTCCTTCCATGTTGATATTGTTCGATATTGACCAAAGCCTACATAGCTTTAAAAGACTACAAAGCTAAAGTGTCAGAAATTTCTATTCCTACCCATCTGGAATGTTCACGGTTACCATCCCTACAAACAGAAATTTATACCCAATAAAAAAGTTGACATATAATCTATTTCCTATGGTGTTGGCCAGCAAATGATCCAAGGTAGCTAGATTGTTGGATCATAGTGCTGTAAATTCAAATGGCACTTAATGAACCCCAATGAATTTTAAATCCTATCAAGATAGGAATTATGCCCTAGTATATTGGGTGAAATCTAACTCAATTTAGTTCCAGAAAAAATACAGATGATTTATTTTTCTGCATATGAGATATATCTCACTCAAAGAGTGGTCCAGTCTCTGATTCATTTGCCTACACATCCATTCAAACCATCACAATGATTAAATACTTAATAAATCTGGGAAGAATATACGTACAAAAAGTTGAAAGAAGTTGGAAAACACAACTAGCTATCTGAATCTTGACTGTGGGGGAAACAGACACTTCAGTCATTATTTTCAACCTTCAATTATGGGGACCAGAACTAGGACGCCAAAACACGATTCAATGGGCATCAGTACTTCAGATGTCATTCCATCTCAGAGACATTTCCATAAACATAACAAACCACTTCTTATGTGTGTGAAACTGAAAATGGTAAGACTGAACCCAACAACTACATAGATTACTAAGAGGACGCCAAATTTCCAGGAGAATGAAACAGCACAAGTCAGCTCTTAGGAGCCTTAGGATGGTGAATAAGTAAATTAGTATAAAAACTCAAGGGAAAGAAGTACAGAGCATATAGTGATAGAGTCCAAAAACTAACAATTTGTTAACCAGTAACCAATTGAGTACAATTGATGTAAAATAATCTCTAATCTATGAAGCCTAGAGGCAGGTACTACAAAACCAACAAAATGGAGTTGCAAACCACAAGGTTTCTCCAAATTTTGATAAGGAGAAGAAAGATCATCACAATTCATAATTTTAATATTTTAAGGCTCCATGTGGACCACGAAAGTACTAAGGAAGGAATCTCAAATTCTATATTTGGCTTACCGTGATAAATATTAAGAAAAATCAAATATAATGAAATTTTCTTAAAAAGTTAAAGCATTTTCAATATTTATATAGAAGATGAAAGGATAAAAATAAATTTACAGCAACATGTGAGAAAACATGTATTGAATTTAAACTTATTCTGTTTTCCTTCACTTTGTCTTTCCTCTGTTTTCCCCCATATTTTCTTTCTGTACTACTCTCCTTTAAATTCTCCAAGATCCTATGGAATCCAAAGACTTTCAAGACAAAAATAAGACAAATGCGGTATCAAAAATATCCCCAAAACTTGCTGGCCACCACATATTAGTCCACTTGTGACAACTAACATTTTGGGACACAGATACTACAACATACACTGCCAGTGAAAGTGGGACCACAACTAATTGTTTCCCAAAAGATAAGGAAATGTCATATAATGTTTACAAGTTTGGTCTTCCGTCTATATACCAAATACAAAGAAGATTGTATACCCCTATTGTGTTTCTAATAAGATTTTGAAATAAATTCACTACTTTAGTAAGAAAATCAAGAAAAATATAAGTAAACAGAATATAAAATAAAATAATAATAATTCAACGTGAGGTAGTCCATTGGTATTGATAAAAGGTCAAGTCTTCTTTGCCCAATCAAAAACCAGGATTCTAAACCCAACCTAGACTGGTGAAGTGAATAAAATAATAATAAAACAAATAGTAATCAAGCATAGGTCATGACTAAACCCACCAATTCAAGGGATGATAATGAATGGTACCCATGATCAACCAAAATGCTAATAGAATTGGGCTCAGAGAACTCGGAATCAACTCCACAAACAGGTTAAGAGCACTCATTCTTCATACACAAAATCAAAGAAGCTAAAACAAAGCTCATTCCTCAAAAGCCAGGCAAACCAAAATTCAATCCTAAAAATCCTAACATAGAACAAATCCTCAAGGGCCTTGTACACACCGCCCGTCACACTATGGAAGCTGGCCATGCCCGAGGTCGTTACCTTAACCACAAGGAGGGGGATGCCGAAGGCAGGGCTAGTGACTAGAGTGAAGTCGTAAAAAGGTATCCGTACTGGAAGGTGCGGCTGGATCACCTCCCTTATTAGTGTATGGACAGCTATCTCTCGAGCACAAGTTTAGGTTCGGCCTCAATGGGAAAATAAAATGGAGCACCTACAGGGAAGTCTGCTGGTAGGAATTCCTCAGGGCATATTATGGTTTTTCACCTAAGGCTTCCCATTTTGGTCATAATTTCGATAGTAATTGGTTTACTTGTTACCTTACCATCCGTACGCTTATGGAGAGGTTTGATTCTTCCATGTCCGATATGCGATATGCTAGCAAGCTGTAGGAGTTGACAACAGGAGTATCCACAAATTGTATGAGAAAGATGAGAAGAAGGGAAGCATATATGTGTGGTATATATCTCATGTATATTGAATTGCAGATACAGAAATGATAGAATCATTTCTGCCCAACAATCAATGAGTGGATCATACCCTTCTATGCCTTCTTCCCCTAGTCTTGGAGCTAGGAACTGTGAAAGAGTGAGATAGACGTCCTGAAGGCAAAATATATCAAGAGAAGTACCCTGCAAGGATGAAATACCCTAAAGCAAGACAAGGGATAATGGGAACCGAGATTGTGCCCATTCCTCAAAATTAACCATAGGTTTCTTGATCCACAATCAAATATGCTTCACTCCACAGTCTACACGGTATTCATGTAGTTTTAACAATCAACACCAAATAAAATTGTTTCCATTTTAGTATCTAATCAATCACAAAGTATTGAATTCCACCAGAAACTACACCTTCAAACAGAAACCTAACCAATATTTGCATTCTGCATTCAATTAACTCAACCCAGTAAAGAAATTACTACTTTGTAATTAAATTTTCCCAAAAACACTACCTTAACGCAAATCGAATCGGAAATTTGACCTCCATTCTGTACCACATCACTGAGAAGGCAAGTTTTCCGAATCCAAAACAAAATTAAAAAAAAAAAAAACTTTCAAAATATTTACGCTTCTGAATTTAAAAATAAAATAAAATAGAAAAGAAACATTTTCTATTTTTGAAAGCAGAAAAGCTACTAAACAGTTCCCAAAATTTTCGGAATCCAAATCAACAGAAAACACCAAATCAGAAAAAATCATTTCCAGGACAACTTCAATTCACACTTCCAGAAGCAGCAAAAACACTTCCACTACACATTTTCAAAGCAAAAAACGATTCATCACACACACATACCACTGAGTGTACATATCGAGAACAACGGCCTTGTCCCCGGCGGCCTTGACTATAGGCCAGAATGTGTCCTTATTCACCTCGGTCACCTGTCCGACGACCGCCTCGGCAGTGTCGATGCTCGACGACCGCACCACAACCCTAGCCCTCCTCTTCTCCTGCGTCGGGACAGACAGCCCAACCGACGACGAAGAGGAGCAGGAGATCGCGATCGAGTGCGGCGCGGCCCACGATGGGGAGGCGGAGGAGCGAATAGGAGGAGGAGAGAGGGAGAGGCGGAGAGCCATTGTACCGAACCGTAGGGATTCTTTTGAAGGAATTGGCGAGGATCGAAGTGTAGAGTGGTGGAGAGTTCAAAGGGAACCGACTTTAAAGGTGGAAGAGAGAATGTGGGCTTCATATAATTTGGGGTTTGAAAGGACGGGATTACCATTCAGATAATGGAATATTTTGGGATACTTTTCGAAATGCGGGGGTGTTTTGGTCATTTTCGTTTGAAAATGTGTGGAAGGTATGCCAGCAATGTCCAAGATAAAATTTTTGGAATATTGGGGACCCACCCGGATTTTTTCTATTTAATAATAATAATAAATAAATAAATAATATGATGATTATTATTTAAAAACTTTATAGTATTGATTCAAGATAAAATTTATTGTTGCATGATGGTATAAAAAAATTGAATCAAGATATAAAGGTGTGCCATATTCAAAAAATAATATCTTAAATCAAGTTGTATAATTCCCTAAATCAAGCTGCAATATTCCAACATTCTCCCTCGAGTTAGTTCAAAGATGTTTATTAAACCTAACTTGCTAGTGATATTTTCAAACATAGAGCTTGTGACACCTTTAACAAAAATAGTTGCTAATTGTTCTTTAGATGAAATGGATGGTGTATATATTTGTCTTTTCTCCTTCATAAAATATTGAATAACTTTCACATATTTTTTTTTCTTATAAGAAACAAAGACAAAGAGATGGAAGTCGCGTTTGTTTTCCCAAGTTATCCTGATTTGGCCAATGGTATGGATGATTGAAAGATGAAACTATCTATGATGGCGTTGTGGCCTTATGAAGCTGAGAGGGTGACTTCAATGGCTTCAATGGGTTTATTAGATGTTGTTGTTTGGGGAAGTTATGGGCTTGGATATTAAATTGGGTAAGAATACCTACAAGATTATTAAATCTATGAAAGGTGTTTTTGGAATAAAATTGTTGACAAACACCTCGTGGCTTTTATAGTAGTATAAGATTATGATGTATTGGATTATGAACAATGCTAATATAGTCTCGTAGGCTCTTTAACATTCACTTGTAGTTCTTTAATAAGAATCCTTAGCCGCATAAGTTTACATATCCCTTAAGTTATAACTCTAAACTTAGCTTATACGCTAGATCTAGCCACCACTATTTTTTTATTTTTTTATTTCTCTAAGTTACCAAATTTCCACAAATAAATGTACTAAAGAGATGTGGATCCAAAATTAGTAACACTCCCCAATCAACATCAATGAAGGCTTCAACTCTCAAATTATTATTCTAAGATAACATTAACCATTACCAGGAGTTGCTTTTAAATACCTTGGATCCTCTATGCAACTTCTATGTGATTAAAATTATTTCCATTTAGATTTTTCATAACCTCTTGTACATTCTTTGGAATAAAATTTGAACACAAGTGGTGAAAGATTTATGAGCAATATTTCAATGATACAAGGAGATGAACTTAGAAATAGGATGCTAGGTGCAACTCCTTACCCATTTTCAAAGTGCAATGAGATTCTCAAGATCTGTACCAAGTTTTGGATTAGAAGGAAGAGATTCAGACTCACTTAATTCCAAGTTGACCATGAGACACAAAAATAGTTGCCTTAGTTTTATCATGTCTTTTTTTTTTTTTGTCTTGTGTAGAATCAAAGATGAAAATATTGGTTTTGATAGATATATCAATGTTGTAGTTGGGTTTGGGTGCCCAAGTGGGTTGACTCAACCCAACCCAATAAATGGGAGAAATAAGGTGAGCAGTTTTTGGGAGTTTTAAAACTACCTAGAAACTACTACTATTAAAAAAAAAAGTTTTGTTTTTCTCTTTGTGAAAACTCTCTCTTTGTGAGAATTCTCTCTCCATGAAAACTAGAGAGAGAAAGAATACGTTTTTTCCTCTCTCTTTATCTGAAAACAAAAATGAAGAAATATGTTTTCTTCTCTTCTCGTGAAACAAAAGAAAGAATACAATTATTCTTTATGAAGAAACTTTCTTTTAAAGTTATTCGTGTTTTTCTCCATGAAAATGAAGGTCAAGGCTTTTGTGCTGTGAGAAAAGAATGGTTCTCATATTTGTAGTTCCATTTATGACTTGAGACGAGAAAATTGGTTAGTGAAACAACTAATCTGGATATTGGGCATTTCAAAAGTAACCGAGAAGAATATTTTTTTTCTGAAAAAATAAACAAGGAAGATATATATATATATATATATATATATATTTTCTGGTTGTGGTTCCAAAAAAAAAAAACTAAAAAAAAATTGGGATAAATATGATTCTGGATATTGATCCAAGATTAATAATAATAATAATAATTAAAAAAAAAAGAGCAACTTGGAGAAAAAAAAAGTATAAAGTGCACCAACTGCAGGAGCCAAACAAATTGAAATGGATAAAATAAATAAATAAGGAAAAGACAAGAGCCACAAATTTCTGGTTATAGTTTCAGAAAAGCCCATTTCCAAGACAAATAAAGTGAAATATTTTTCTAGAATATTTTTTTTTTTTGAAAAAGTAATAATATGCTCACTTGAGACCCAAGTTCGACCTTTGATGCCCTTATTCCTATTACAATATTTTTTTACTTAGTGTCTAATATAAATTTTTGAGTTGTAGTCAAATTATGTTGATTTGTTCAAATATAATTAGACTATTAAAAAAAGAGGGGTCTTGAATAAGAGTATCCATTACTCATTTAAAAAAAAAAAATTAAAAAGGAATGAGGGATTGCCCATGAAGAGACTTGATCCTTGACCATAAGTGTAAGAGTCTTGTATTCTACCAACTAGGCTAAATGTTTTTTGTTCTCATAAGAAGATTATGGTTATTGAAAACAACATCTAGAGTTATGGAAAACATTGTGAATAATCCTAATATTGTTCATTTTAGCTTCAAAAGAGAAGATTAGTTCTTTTTCTACATGTTATTTTTTTATACTTTGTACATGAAATGTAAATACCTTATATGCAAGATATGACATGAATATTTATCGTTTGATAAATGAGTATATATTTCATTTACATGCATGTCTTCAGTTCTTTTATATATGTTATTGATACATGATAGTTGTATAATACTATTTTATGGAGTGGGAGGTTTTAGGCTAAAAAGAAAATTAAGTAATTTCTTGCCTAAAATTAGAAATACTTGCATAGATTATTTCTAATTTGTAATAATTAAAATTGTATATAGGAGTTGATTGGGAAGTGGACTTTTGTTTCTATTGTAATTTAAGGTTATTACATATTAGAAGATGATTAGAGCAAGTAAAAGTATCAATATCCATAAAAGTACCAATTAATAAGATTGTATAATATCTCTAAGTAGTTGAATATGTTGACTATAAGTAGGAACATCATAGTAGAATTAAACAAGAATGAGAAACTGAATGGAGATAACTACGAGGTTTGGTATCACAAAGTTCAGTATATCTTTGTAAAACAAGAGGTTCTTGATACACTAAATCATATCATGTAAAAACCTAAACAAGGAAACTTTGTTCAACATAGAAGAGATCAGAGTGCTTATATGGTTTAGAAGAAAAAGAGCTTTTTAGCTAGCATTACATTATTAAAATGTATGCAAGATGATCTCTTGATTGAGTATGAGGTTTACTAACTGCTCATGAGATGTGGCAAGCTCTAAAGGAAAAGTATGGTGGAATTTTAGTTACTAAATTGAGAGAACTTGTACTGAAATTTGAAAATTACAAGATGCGACCGAACCATACAATGAAACAACATCTAGGGAGATGAAAAGAATGATAAGAGGCGGTTATCAAATCTTTACCAAAGAGTTGTGAACATATGGTGGTGAATATGACACATGATAAGAGTGTCAAGACCTTTGATGATATAGTTTGCCATCTTGAATTGGAAGTCAAGCGACTTATGGTTGCTAAGCCTAATGAACAAGCTCATGTATCTAAATCCAGTTCTCGTAAAAACTTTCGGCTTTAAGTGTAATAGAAAATTCTTTAAGAAGAATAAGAGATTTGATGATGCTTCAAAGAAAGGAAAGATTGAGACATGCAAGAAGTTTAAGTGTATTAAGAAGGATAAGAGAAAGTTGAAATGTTATAACTGTGGCAACAAAGGTCACTTTATTTGTGAGTGCATTGGGTCAAAGTAGACTCGGTCCCCACTAACCATATAGCTAGAGACCAAGGAACATATGTACAGTTTCGACGAATTAGTTTCGATCCAAGATGAATCTATGTAGGAAACAACTCTAAAGTTAAGGTCAAAGGTATTGGAACATGTAAATTGGAGTTGTATAGAGAATGTACCATATTCCTACATGATGTTTTTTATATTCCGAATATTCAATGAAATTTGGTCTTTGTGTTAGTCCTTCTTGATTTAGGTTTTAGTTTGAATTTTCATGATTCAATAATGGTGTTTTATTTAGGAACAACATAATATGGTTCTAAATTTATTTTGAATGGTTTTATAGTTTTTGACATTTATAACTGTGTGTTGTCTAATACTAATTATAGTTATGATTCGTTGATGACTATTTCTAGAAATGCATGTGATAATGTGATCATATGGCATGCTAGACTCGGGCATATTGGACAAGGAAAAATGAATAGACTAGCTAGAGAAAATCTTCTTGGTCAATTCACTAAAATTGATATGTTAACTTGTGAATATTGTCTCCCCCCACAAGTTCAAGGGTGCTCCTAAACTTACCAACATTGCATTCATCATTTCTTTTAAGGTCTTATTTTTCATTTTTGCTACTTTATTCGACTCAAGGGAATAAAAAGGAGTAGTTTCGTGAATGATCTCATGATCTTCACAAAAAGAATTAAAGGGGTTGACTCATACTCTCCTACCCTATCAGTTCTAAGTTTTTAATTTTCTTACTTAGTTTATTTTCCACTTCATTTTTGTACTTGATGAAAGCATCTCTTGTTTCATCTTTATTTCTAAAAAAATATACCCTTGTATACCTTGAGTAGTCATCTATAAAAGTTATGTAGAATCGTTTACCACCTCCAGTCATTGTATTTTTTAGGTCTCCTAAGTCATTGTGTATTAAACTTAGTAGATTTAATTCTCTTTCAACTGATTTGCAAGATTTCTTTGTGGTTTTAGATTCTACACAAGAATCACATTTTATATGGTTTTCTAAGGACAATTTAAGGATTAAACTCAATTCAACCATTTCCTTCATATATAAAAAGATCACATGTCCTACTCTACCATGCCGAATATCACAAAAATCAACTATGTAAGCAGAAGAAGAAGATGCATTATTATTGATAATATCATAAACATTCAACATAAATAAACCCTGATTACAATAGCTCTTTCCCACAAATGCATCATTCTTGGTTAAAATTATTTTATCAAAGTCAAACAAGATCCTTACTCTTGTTTTTTTTTTTTTTTTTTTTTTAATAGTTGGGTTTTGGACCTATTGTTTTTGGGTTTAGGTTTTTCTTCTACTACATTAGCCTTAGAAGACAATTCCTTAGCTTTCTCAACACTGTCCCTATTTCGGTTTTGTTCCTCAATCCTAATATGGATTATGACATCCTCTAGGCACATCCGTTTCCTTTTATATTTCATATTATTTTTGTAGTCTTTCCAAGACTCTGGAAGAGTCTACTAAATAACCAGCCACAAAAGGTTCGGGCAATTTAATGTCTTCAATAGCTAAGTCATTAATCAACAAGTGGTAGTCATGGATTTGAGATGATACATCTCTATCCTCAGTCATTTGGAAATTTCTAAAATTCCCTATGAAATATTTCTAAGTTCCTGCATCTTCTAAATTTTTTTTTTATTCATTCCATCCCAATTTTTTTTTTTTTTTTTGCAACTTTAAATTGACAATAAATATCAAAAAGTTCATTAGAAAGGGTACTCAGAATAGCATGTCTAACTTGTTTATTTCCAGTTTCCCAGGTTGGTAACAAATGAGAACCATCTTCTGGTTTTGGGTCAGTCAAAATGTGTCCCAAGTTCACTACATCAATTGTAGAGAAAACCATTTCCTGTCATCTCTTAAAGAATGTCCCGTTGAAGGGATCAATTTTAGAGGTGTTAGGACGGGTGTGAACTAGGGCAGCTTCTATTTGGATATATTTCAAGATTGTTAGATTAAGGGTATGAAAACAAAAGACTAACCCAAAAGACACAAACAAAGAACATAATGAATAAGAAGAAAAACTTATCGGCTGAGACGTGACAAGCATTGTCCTTGAAATAGATCCACCCTCCTCGAAGACGAACTCGGTGCACTAGGGTACCAGTGGTCTACCTCCGAGATTCAACAGTCAGATCTCGCCTTGGGTGCACTCTGTAAGCGAGATGTGTACAACTCGATTTTGAAAAAAATCCTCCAGATAGATGTATGAAAGACTTTATGCAAAACTCTCTGAAAAATTGGTATTCGTATATAAAGAGTGAGGGGTGACCTACTTTTATGGGCCACTAACATAGTCCTAATGGGACTCTACTTATAATCAGGACATGACTCAAAGTGGAAGGGGAATCTACTTATAAGTGGAATAGAACTCCACTAGCACAATTCCAAAAGGACTCTTCCCAAAAATATAAAACTAATAGAATAAAATAAAATAAAAATAATTCTTAATAGAACTTTTCCCAAAAATATGAGACTAATAGAATAAAATAAAAATAAAAATTATTTACACTCTTTATACATGCTCTTGTATTGTGAGAAAATAATGGTTCTCGTATTCGTAGTTTCATTCATGACTTGAGGTGAGAAAATTGGTCAATGAAACAACCAATCTAAATCTTGGGCATTTTGGAAGGTAATCAAGAAGCCTTATTTTTCATCAATCAGTAACTTGATTTTATGGATATATCGGGACATATTAGAAAATATTGATAGATATTTTGATATAAAATATCAATAAGATAAAAATTAATCAAAACTCATAGAAATGTGGGAAAACTATAAAAAATGATAAATAAAAATTAATATACATATTTAAGTTTTCTATATATATATATATATATATATATGAATAATATTACTTTTTATATAATATATTTTGTGATATTTAGTAAAACACACTACTCATCCCATATATAAGAATCACTGATATATAAGAAATATTGATGCAATTAATATCATAATATCATAAAAAAAAAAAGATAAAATTTGAAAAATTACTCACCCTAAATTTCCATGCATGTTATCATGTCAAGGTGGGTTGATAAATTGTGACATCTCACTTTTTTTTTTTTTTTTTCAATCAGAAAGTTAGTCTTATATAGAATGATAGGAATAGGAACCTTTTTAGCTTGAGACTCAATCTTACTTAGAATGACAAGAATTAGAACCATCCAAGTCTAATCTTCTTTGTAAATTTTCTCCCCTTGAATATCGGTATGAGAGAAATAAGCTTGATCTTTCCAAAAAATCACATCTAAAGAAATAAACTTCCTTTTTGTTGGGGTGGTAGCATTTGTATCTGTTTTAGTTTGAGGAATACTCTAATAAAAGACACTTAAGAGCTCTAAGATCTAGTTTAGACTTATCTCTTGAATGAACATGTACAAACAAAATATAACATAACCAAAGATACGAAGAGGAATAGATCCTAAGAGATTGGAGTGTGGAAAAACACTCTTTAGAGTGTCAATAGCTAAATTTGATGTTAAGACCTTTGAAAGCATTCAATTTATGGGGTATATAACAATTAGAATAACATCTCCCTAAAAATGTTTCGAAACATTCCTAGAGAACTTCAAGGCACAAGAGACTTCCAGCTAGTGTCTATTTTTCCTCTTTGCTACTCAATTTGGTTGAGGAGTATTGTCATAAGATGTGTGATGAATGATCTCATGTTCAAGAAAATAGGGCCAAGGACATAATTTATTAATGTATTCTTCCCCCATTATCTTACCAAAAATATGAAGATTAACATCAAATTGGGTTTTGATCATTTGATGGAAACTTATAAAGTATACACAATCTCATATTTTTATCTTTAAGAATATGAATCCAAATGACACTAGTACAATCATCAATAAATGTGATAAATCATTTGAATCTTCCTAAAGAAGTAACATGAGAGGGACCTACACATCACCATGAACAATAGAAAAAGGAAATTCAAAATTTTATTTTATTTTTATTTGGAGGAAAGGGTACATGATGGATTTTTGCAAGCTCGTAACTTTCATACTTGAATTTAGACAAGTTTAGAGTAAAACATAACTTAGGATGCAAATTTCTCAATGATAAGAAACTCATATGACTGTCTATAATGTTATAGCCAAATTTCTTTTTCTTGTTTCCCACAAATTTCACTAATAAAGGCTTGAATATATTTTCTTTCTTTTGGATCTAAGAAATATAATCATACTCCTTCGACATTACCAATCATCCTCCCTGTAGTTAGATCTTGAAAAACACAATAATTAGGATGGAATGTGATAGACCAATTCAAAACTTGGTTATCTTGCTATTTGACAATAAATTGCAAGATATTTTTAGGACAAGTGGTATGGAGGAAAGGTTCAATAATGGAGAAAGAAAGATATGTGATAGACACCTGAATTTTCTTTTTGTAACAAGGATTATAAGACAAAAAGGAATTTGACTCAATCATTGGTTATATGATTAGTAGCTCCCAAATTTATGATCCATGAATCTATTGAATTGATCTTAGACGCTAAGAATGTAGAATGGATGTTACCTGATTTTACAAATGCACAAGAAGAAGAAGGAATCTCAAGTTGTTCCTTAGTGAAATGAAGCTTTTCTAATGTTCATGTAGTGTTCACCTTTTCCTTAGTAGCTCTTTTTATATCTACCATTGTGGTGTCTTGAAATGATTCATTGCTCTTCTCCTTTCGTCTATTTTGAGGTTTGCCATGCAACTTCCAACACTGGTCTCTAGTGTGTCTTGGTTTCTTACAATATTCACACCACAAATCATCTTTATCTTCACTCCCTCTTTGTGCAGGCTTAAATAATTAGCTAGGTGGAGTACCATCATGGATAGTCTTCAATGCAGAAACTTCTGGACCGAGGGCCCCATCATGGATAGGCTTGTACCATGGTATCCGGCTTTGTGGGCTTTGGCTTCTTGATGATGCCCAAAATATATCTCATCTTCTTCTAGCTCCTAATGTATAGCTTTGCAGATTGTGAGCACTTAAGAAAATTTGTTCCATTGAGTTTCTCTGTAGTGATCTACATAATTGGATTATCCCCCTTGGATCACCATCCTGTTGTTATCCTTTAAAGCTCTCTTTAGATCCTTTTTGGAACTCCTCTGCCATGTCTTAAAAAGAGAGGAAGATGACAACAAAAGAAATGTTTTCCAGCAATGAAGGTCAAAAAATGAACTCAATAATGAAGGCTGAGGGTGGAGAGAGGTCTAGAAATTTTTTCCAACTTTGATACCATGTCAGTTTTTTAGAGGAAAAATTATTTACATTATTTATATGTCTCCTTATACAAAATATACAACACTACTCTTAATAGAAAATAAAAGTTAGTTATCCTATTGTAATGCCCCAAACTAAATTTTATAGGTAAAATCGTAAATAAAAAAAAAAGAAAAAAAAAAGTGGAAAGTCTTTCCGCGTTAAAATCCCTAGTTATATAAATTAGATTTCTTGAATTCACTATACACATTTTTTGTTTACATGAATATCAGGGAGATCAAAGAACATAATATTGAAGATTTAAGAGTTTATATGATATGTCACATCAGATATGAGAGAAAGTTTATAACATTATATAAATATGAGTTCTTCTTAATTTTATAGACGTGTTTTAAAATTATGAGAGTTCCTTTTCTCAATATCTATACGATTGGGTGTGAGTTTTTACAAAACAAACTATAAGTATCACTTTCAACCATGATTGATCCCCTTGCAATTATATATCTTCTCACATTTTTCGTATAGGTTATGTTTAAATCCTCAAAAATATTATGGAGAGAAAAAAATAATTGATAATAAAAATAATTTTCTTCATATTTCATTATAAAATGAAAATTATGAAAGAAAATAAAATATAATTAAAAATAGTTAATTTTTTATTAAAAAATTAAAATAAGTAAAATAAATTTGAGACATTATTTACAAATAATTCATTAATTTTAAATCTACTTTTAATTTTACTTTACATTTTCTTTTTTCCAATGTTTTTGTCCTTTTGTGTTATTTCCTTGCACTTTCCTTATTCCTATGCCTCACGTGTTGCACCAAGTGCCCACAAGGAAGAATTCTTTACCTTGTAAGCATGTTGAGAATTTTCCTTTTCTTGGCATTGCTAAGGGTCAACTCCACTAAAGAAAGGAATGATTACACATTATTTAATTTAAATCTAAAGTATAGTCTAAAAATATTTTTTCCACATAAATCCATCATTATCATATCTTGACCTAAACCCTAGTTAGAAAACATTTTTCCACAAAAAATATTTCCGTGAAAAGGTGAATTAGGGTAAAAAAAGTAGAGGCCTCTCCCATCTTTTAACATTTTTTTTTCTTTAATTTTTTATGGTAAATATTTCTTAAATTTTTGCTTATTATTTCTAAATATTAAATTGATAATTAAAATTTCAAGATGAATATTCAAGAGGGAATTATTTATTTATTTATTTATGTGGATTGCATCACAAGCATGTTTGGAGCCATTTAATTTAAATATTAAGAAATTTCTAGTTTAGAATCTCACCTCCTCACTTGAAGGGGGATGGGATTTGGTTCCCAAAAACTTGCATTAAATTAAACACTGTGTACATTTTATTATTATTACTTTCCATTTCAAAAAATTCATATTCTTAATTTTTTTTTTCAAAAAGTAAAGTTTTATATTAAAAAAATATGAAGAGAATGGTATCATAAATAGTAAACACATATGCGGATTCTTATTTGTGTATTAATTCATTTATTTTGTTAAAAATAAGTTATATTGAAATTAGATTGACACAAAGATTTGTTCCAAAGTAAATTACTATATATGATTTTTTTTTTCTTTTTTTTGGAGATGTAGAGTCTATTTGATAATGATTTTAGAAAATGTTTTTAATTTTTGAAATACTTGAAAATTTTTATATTTCAAATATTAGAAATGCTAGAAACATATTAAAAAATTATTGTTAAAATCACTTTTAGACTATGTCAATTGAAGCTTTCTCCTACTAGAGTATTTAAAATGTAATTATATTATAAAATATATTCAATCATTTGTTATAATGCCTTTAAATAGTTAAAAATATATATATTTTTTCATTCACCCTTTTTATAGTCTTTTCTCTATATGATTAGATGAGGTGTGGTTGATCTCGATGGTTTGAATCAAATATACAACCATCTTGAATTCAATCTAAATAAAAAAATACTCAATCTGAAAACTCATTAACTCATATCGTTAACTTAAAATACTAAACCTAACATATTTTCAAAGTCGAATTAAGTTTAGATTGGTTGGAATAGATTTGGACTAGTCATATTAGACTTAGGTGCTGTTTATTTTATTTTATTTTTTTTACTTAATTCTAAATAGAACTTAAAACTAAATAGTATTTAATAGGATTAAGTATTAAGTCATTTGTTTTTATAATATTTTATTTATATTAAGTATTAAAAAATAAGGAAAAATCAATATCTTACTTTTCCATTTAGAAAAAATAAAATATTTTAATTTTTTTTATTCGACCAAAACTTTACAACAAATAGTGAAAAAAAAAATCTAAAGCCTAAAAACAAATTATTTTTAGTAAAAAGTTAAAAAAAAACAAACACCCTCTTACATCAATTGTATTAATAAGATTGATAAGGTTGCAAAGGCCAAATTTAGGTTGAATTTGGTTGAGTTGTGGTCAATTTTTTTATTGAGTTTTTTTTAATACATTTATATTATAAAAAGGAATAAATTAGTTTATTTTTCTAATAAAGCGAATCCATATAATAAAAGTATAACAAAGAAACTCTATGATAGAGGTTAGGTTTGAACCAAAGGCTTTAAGTCATAACTATCATTTTGTCATTTGTAGAGTAATCATTTTTCACTTGTTTTTTTTTTTTCTTTGCGAGATGAGAATTCAAGGATAAAAGATAAATAGTTCGAATAAGAATATTTGTAATTACACGAAGAAGAAAGGAAAGTTCAAGAAGAAACAATTACTGAATTTGTCACGCCCTAAAACTCACTCTAAGGGCATGACAGTCATTTCACACTTCAAAGCCCAAAATTTCCAGTTATTTCCAATTACCAAATTATTGTTTAGAGTAGTAGAACAAAAATTTTAAAATCTTCAGATATCAATTTTAAAAACTAACACATTAAACCAAGTGTTATTGTCCAAATAACTCCAAATTCAAATAAGAAATAAATTTTAAAATCTAAATAATACTAAAAATAAAGAGAGTTTTAACAAATGTCCTAACATGCCAATTTCCACTCCTCACCCAAACTGAGGGTACCTAGAAAATTATCAATAAATGGGATGAACTCAAAGCCCAATAAGGAATATTAACACAATTTCATAAATAAAATATTTTTAATTATACTTACAAACATGAAATATAACATATACTCTATTTATAAAATTTTTGAGTTAAACATGTTAATACATTTAAACTGTTCAACAAACATTTTCATATATACAAAAATCATTTCATATCCATTTCAAATCAAATACATTTCAATTGTTTTCACTCCGATTATCAAATAATAAATAATGTCTAGTTAAAAGGGATTTCACAAATGGGTGGCTAGCCTCAAATGTCCTTTTTTAAGGTAGATGGAACCAAACACTACTAATATTAGTAACCTCTAACCAAATCCTAAAGGAAAATCAATTACATTTCTCATCACATAAATGTAAAGGTCAACTGTTATATCTCATTGATAAGGATCGAAAAGTCAACTATTATATCCTGATGACAAGAGTTGAACAAACCATAGTCGAATTCTTTATTTTATTTATTCCAACTTACAAAAGTAGAATATTTCCGAGTGTTTCGTTATAAACAAAATAAATGTTATAACACATTTTTCCATGCAAAAATATATTTGATCCATGTTTAAAAGCAAAAATATCAATTACACATTTCAAACAATATATATAAAATAATTATTTTCTTTTGCAAAATCTATATTAATTTCCTTTACCTTAAAGGAAGTTTTCAAAATCATTGGAGAAAAGTAATTCTAAAAAGTCTACTCTTTATCTAACATAACATAGGAGAGAATAACTATTACTATTTGTCTAAAAATATAGGTTTGATAATCCTACAAATTTTTGGTATTCAAATTAATATTTTTTTAATTATAAAAGATAATTTAATCTATTCATATTTTAAAAGAATTAATAAATTTTTAATTCATATAAAATTTAAAATTTATTTGCAATTTATTTCTTGAGACACAATATAATTTAATTAAATTACTATTTATTTCACTAATTAAATTTTATGCTATTTATTAACTTACATCTATCATTAATATAATTATAATACCAAAAACTTTTCTCCACTTCCTTTTATTAATATATTCTATTCTCTCTCTTTAAATTTTTTCTTTTCACCGACATAACCTATATACACAACAACTCTCCATCATTGTTAATATAATTATATATACATATATTAACCATCAAACACACTCCTTACATGTCTTTATTTATTATTAATATTATATTTATTATTATTATTTATTCCCATCATAATCATTCTTCCCACACGCTCAATGCCATACCCTACATATTATATATATCCACAATCCACAATGCATCAAAACTTTATATGCATATAAATTATAATATACTTAAAGTCACGATTCTTTTTTCTTTTTTTTTTTCATCTAAAAATTTAAAAATTTTCAATTTCTAGAATTTTCCAATTTCCAACAATAAATCAACTCATAATATTAATTTTCCAATATTTTAATCTTAAAAAATAAACTTACATTAATCTAAATTAAAGTTTTTTCAAATAATATCTAACGTGAACTAATTAATGAATATAATATATTAATTCAAGATTAGAATATTACCTAGAAAAATATGAACTTTAAACTAGTCTTACGATCTTCAATTCTCTAATTTTGGTTAATAGGGTTTTCTGAATAAAAAAAAAATTGAAAAATCTAATTTATACCTAGATTATTAATTGTAAATTGATTCTTTCACCTTTAATAAGTTTAATTAATTAATTAATTATTTTGTAATTTATTATTTTGCTCCTAAAGTTAATTTTGGGGTGTTACAAAATTGATTGTAAATGTTACCACTACGGGTATAGATATTAAAGCTATGAAACAAAGGAAATAGCATAATACACTTCTTTTTTTCCCATTATTTTCTTTCTTCAAAACACTTTGAGGAGGTGACATGATTCCCCAAAACACTTTTGTTTTTTTTTTTTTTTTGGTACCATACCAAAACATTTTTTTTTCCATTATCACCGGTATAAAATGGTAAAATTGGGATATCCAAAAAGGAAAAAAAAAAAAAAAAAAAAAAAAAAGGCAAATGAGTTCTTTCTATTCACTTGGTGGATTTTAGAAGAAAATTTTGAAATTATTATAAAAGTAAACAATATATAAAGAAGGAAAATATAGTAAGTTACACTTCAAGTTCTTGACGTGTGAAAGAGAAATAAGTCAAGGAAAATGTATGCTTTTCCACGAAGAGGGACTTGCGAAAGTCAACTTTCTATCATAAATTTTAAAAATTTTCTTTGTACCATAAAAAGGACGCTGGGGGGGGGGGGGGCCGGGGGTGAAGTTGGTTCTCTATTACTTGAATTGCAAGGTATCTTTTGTGGAGCCTCAAAGTTGATATATTTAATACATTATTTAATGCAATACTCCATTTTTATTTGAATTTCCATATTAAATTTTATAGTCAAATAAAAACTATTATGAAACAGATTTTGAGCCTGTTTTTAAAAATAATTTTTTATTCTTTAAAATAAAAAATAAAAAAATAAGTTTGATAACTAAAAACAGTTTTTTATTTTTTATTCTTAAGAATAAAAAATATGATTTTTTTTTTAGTTTTTTTTTTATCATTTTCACTTATTTTCTAATAAATGTTTTAAAAAATAATTATACAAATATATAAAATGATTAAAAATCAAATATTAAATATAAAAATTATTTTAAAAATATTAAAAACATGTTAAAAATATTTGAAATTCTCAATAGATTTTTGTTTTATAAAAAGAATAATTTTCAAAAACTATTTTTTAAAATAATTACCATGACCTTTCTCTCTCATTCATGAACCCTATTATTTATTTATTTATTTATAATAAAATCAAACTGCATTTTGAAAATATAATCACATTATTTTTTTTCAATAATTTAATTTTAAAATGAAAAAAAAAAAAGATAAAAGAAAGGGAGATTTATCAGATAGGGTAAGGTGGATGTAATAATGACTAGGAAAGGTCTTTTACTTTAGTTTCTCTCCATGTCCATTTCGTACAATAAGATATTATTAAAATACCATAAATATTATTCAATTGAAAGCTTTTGAAATTGAAATTTAAAGCATTTAAAACACTTCACTTTTTTATAAGGTGTGGCACTTATTGACACCCAATTTTTATTTCTGAAAAATATTTTCAAAATAATATCTAATGTATATATTATTTTCTTTTTTACATATTTCTATTTTTATTATAATTTTAAATTAGAAAATCATGGTTTTATATTGATTTTGAGTAAGATAGAATGTTTATTTTTTCATCAAAACTATCTAAAAAGAATAAGAAAATGATGAAGAATATTTAATTTTTTATAATAAAATAATTTTTAAAAAATTATATGATTTTTCTATAGTTTTTCTTTTGTATAGTGTTTTTTTTAATGCATTGAATGGGCAATGTTAATATGTACATGTACTACAAAAATATATTATAGGTACAATATTATAAATATACTTACATTACAATACATTATAACAAAACCTGATTGGGAAAATTTTAAACTTTTTTTACAAAAGTGATAGTTTTTATGATCATACTATACTTCATAATATACTTATATTATGAATCATTTTTAAAATAAAATACAGTACTAATTTGAATTTACAAGACTTGTAATTTTATTTTTCTTATATATAAATTATTAAATAATTTGAATACATTAAGTGAATAATGTTAATATATTGATATGATATGTTAATATCAATGCCAATAGGGTATAAATAAGCATTTTTATAATTTTTACTTTTGTCATAAAATATAAGTACACATAAATGTATTATATTTACAATACAAATATATTAACATTAAAATACATTACAACATAATTTAATTTTATTTATTTATTTAAAAAAATTTCACATATTATATTACTAAATGAGTAGTTGTATGATATTCCATTGATGGGTACTTGTGAAAAATGATTGTTTGGTAACAAAGTTTTTAATTATATGTTATATATATAAAACAAAATAATAACCTTATGGTATGATTTTTATTTAAGAGATACTGAAAATTAATTTTTTACAAGTTTTCTAAAAAATCTCAGAATTTTTGAAAAAAAAAAAACTTGAAAAAAATTATATTTCAAAAAATTATTTTCTTATCATAAAATAAGAAAAAATTATATAATTTTTTATTTTATAGTATGATCATACTATAATTCCCTAATATACTTATACTATTTTTTACATATATATATATAAATGATTAAAGAATTCTATGCATTGAGTGAATTATGCTAATATGCTGGCATGATATGTTAATACCAACAACATCAATAACACTAATAGGGTATAAATAGATATTTATAAAATTATTGATTTTGTCATAAAATATAAATATGACACAAATACATTATACTTATAATACAAATATATTAACATTACGATATGGTACAACATAACTTAATTCATTAATTTTTTTTTTCATATACCATACTACCAAGGGAATATTGAGTGATATTTAATTGATTTGCTCATGAAAAATAATTGTATGTTCTATTTAGCTAACAAAGTTTTTATTTGGTCATGAGCAATTGATATGATTATATTTTACATGCGTAGTAATAACTTAAATTTGGTTTTTATTCAAAATATATTAGAAATTAAATTTCTTATTTTAATGGATTCTCCACAAAAATATCAAATTTTTTATTTTTTTATAAAGAGAATATTACAAATAACTTAATTCTTATAATAAAATAAAAATATAATTATTTTATTTTAATTTATTATCATCTTTTCTTTTACCTACTTTTCTTGATAATATACATGCATTTTATTTATTTTTCTTTTTTCTTTTTTACATTTTTTAAAAAATTCAACCCCTCTTAAGCAAAAGAGCAATGAAAAATAAAAAATTATTAAATCATTCTTTACTAATATACTAAATTGGTGTGTTCGTACAAAATAATTTATGATATTAATATAAAAGATTACACTATATTAATAATATACAATTTATTAAATTATTTTCATCCTAAAATATATATATTTTTATTTTTTATCTCTGACCTTTTTTTTTAGAAACTAATCTTATCAACGGTTTCATCCTAAATTATTAAATTTTTTCCTAATAATTCATTTGATGAGTCATCCTTTCTTGTCATTATCATCTTCGAATTATTCTTTTTGATAATTTATGGAATCTATTTCGAAAATCCACAAATTCAATACTTTATTTAACATTTTTTTCTAACCCAAAAGTCAAAACTCAAAATGAATGGAATTGAGAGAGTAAAGGTGTGGGGTTTGGAAGAAGAGGGATAGGGGGGTCAAAAGAAAGACACGTGAAGAGAGAATTATTGATAATGGGGGTGGGAACACGTGAATTATTAAGTGTCAAAACCCAAGTAAACAAAAGGGGAGAGAGAGAGACGCATGAGCCACATGGAACCCACCAATAAACCATTGAGCTGTCTCTCTATGGGGTCCATCTCCATCCTAAAATCCAGCCCCCCTTCTTTCTGGTTGGGTAAGAACTGTTTGAAAGCACAATAAATTCTTTCCATTCTAGGCCTTAAAAACTAATAAATATTTTATTTTGGGAAGGAATTATTGGTAGTATAAATTTATGTCATTTTTAAATTCTAAGTCTTTTTGGGGTTTTACAATTATTACTTTTTACATGGAGAACACTTTTTTTTTTTTTTTTATACTAAAATAATTAAGTGTCCGAATAATACATAAAAATTGTTTCACATTTTTCTTTAAAAGTTTCTTTTTTTAAATCAAAGTTTCACATCTAAGTTAGAAATCAGCTTTAATATTATTTATAATGATACGAACACGATAACCTACATCAAAATTGAGAATCTATTCTAATACAATTTATAAATGATCTATACACGATAGTTTAATTATACAACTTAAAAAATTATCAATATGATTAAGAAGAGTCATAATTTTCATCACGAGTTTGAAAAACAATTTTTTAGAATAATTTAAACTCTCTTTTGATGTTCGTAAAATAAAAATCTGTTTAAAAATCTAAAATATTTCTAATATGCCTTTAATATTTTTAAAAATATTTTTTTTTTTATGTCTAATGTATTATTTTAAATTATTTTATATATTTATATAATTATTAAATAATAAGTGAAAACAATGATAAATAATTTAAAATATTTTTTAAAAATAGAAAATAAGAATAGAAACGGTTTTAAAAAATAGTTGACTAACAGAAATTAAGTTTATATTTTACCATATTTCAAATGTACTTTACTTTTAATTTCGACATTTTTCTAAAAAACAATTATATTCTGGGAATCAAAAGTCAAAACCTTGTAGATTAAGTAAGGAGTAAATTTCCTCACACTAACATGGAGCCTCTATTTGATTGTATTTTTTGTTATTTGTAAGAAAAAAAAATCAATTTCATATCCTCATTTTTTTTCCTTTTGAGCTAAATAATTTTAAAATTAATTTCAAACCATTATATTTAATAATTTTAAATTTAATTAAAGCTTCTAAACACATTTTAAATCTTTTACTAAATATGCTTTTGTGTTTACTAAATATTTTTAAAAATAGTTTTTGGTTATTAAAAATAAAAAAATAATTTTTAATAATAAGAAAACCATTTATAATTTTTTATTAAAAATAGTTTTTAAAATTTATGATAAAAAATATAAAAAATAATAATTATTTAATAAAGATAAATTTTACTTGTCCTATCACCAGCTTTCAAAGTCAGGGTTTCGTGGAAATCAATCTACTTTGTACATTAAATTATTTCATAAAAAACTTTAATAATATAAATTAAAAAAACAAATCTCGAAACATAGAATTTTCGGGGAAAATGGAGATGAATAGTAGGGAAAGAGGGAAAAATTGAAAAAGAAAAAAAACCAGAAACAAACACACCGCAACACGGAAAATGAAGTCCAAACGAGATGTCCTATTTCTAGAGAGAGAAAAAAGCCGACGTGTTATCTAAATAATAACTTGTTATTTGCCGTTGAAAACGCGCAATGCCGACTTCCCCTGCTCAATCTCCCACTTCTCAATTCTTCTCACCATAAAACCCCCACGATTTTCCCAAAATAAAAGTGGGAGAAACTATAAAAGTTTCTATCTTTTTTTGAATTTTTTCAATAAATCTACCGTGATGGTGATGAAGATGGATCTGGGCAGATGGGTGTTGTGCTTTTGCTTATTGGCATTGTTCCTGCCCACAATTGTGTCCGGGAATGCGGTTTTCAGAGTGCAGCACAAGTTCAAGGGTCGTGGGAAGTCGTTGAATGCACTCAGGGCACATGACACTCGCCGTCACGGTAGAATTCTTTCGGCTGTGGATCTACCTTTGGGTGGCAATGGTCATCCTTCCGAAGCTGGGTCTGTTTTTCTTTCGTCAATTGTTGGGTCTTTTGGTTTAATTCTTTTTGACTTTCTTAATGAATTTTGGGTTCTTGTGGCTTTGATTAGTAATGAGTTGTGTTTGTTTTGATGATATATGTACCTAAGATCTCATTCTAGAAAGCTTTTGGTCTTGTAATTGATTTTTGTGGGTTGTACTTCTTTCTTCAATTTATGGGTCCTTTTGGTTTAATTCTTTTTAATTTTCTTAATGAATTTTGGGTTCTTGTGGCTTTGATTAGTAATGGGTTGTGTTTGTTTTGACGATATATGTACCTAAGATCCCATTCTAGAAAGCTTTTGGTCTTGTAATTGATTTTTGTCGGTTGTTCTTCTTTCTTCAATTTATGGGTCCTTTTAATTTAATTCTTTTGAATTTTCTTAATGAATTTTGAGTTCCTGGGCCTTTGATTAGTAATGGAGTGTGTTTGTTTTGATGATAAGAACCTATTTCTCGAAAGTTTTTGGTTTTGTACTCGACTTTTGTGGGTTGTTTTTCTTTCTTCAATCACAGGTCTTTAATTAATTTTTATTTAGTTTTATTTTTCTCATGGTTTTGATTAATATTGGGTTGCGTTTGTTTTGATGATATAGTTTGTTGTTTGATTAGATTGTCTTGATTAAGTCCATTGTTTGTTAGCTAAAACAATTGGTTCTCTTGAGGCGAATTTATGTTGGCTGTTCTTCTTTTTTCAATTATGGGTTAAAATATTTTTTGGAAGTGGGTTTAATTTTAAATGAAATTTATTTTCTTATGTAGTTGTTTGACCTGTTTGGATCAATTTCTTGGTTCTGACATAGACTATTAGCTTGAATTATCTCTTTTGAGGATAATTTGTTTTTATTCTTGAAGATATGAAATTTTTATGATATGTTCTTCTTCTTTGGTGTGTGGAGGTGCATCTTTCACAATCCTTTTAATTTTAGTTTCTTATGGTTTTGATTAATATTCGGTTATGTTTGTTTTGATGGTGTATGCCGTTGTTTGATATGATTGTTTACATTCATTCACTGAAAATTTATGGTTTTGAGAGGAATTTATGTGACTTCTTTTTCTTCCTGATCTTTAAATTTTGGGTGCTTTCGATGAATTTTTATTTTGGAGAGTTTATTTCTTTTTTATTTTAAATCAAAGTTTCTTATGTTTTTTTATTTTTTATTATTTATTTATTTTATCCTTACTTGGTTTTCTTAGTTTTAATGATAATATAGTTGTTTGACTTGATGTTTGGATCCTCTTCTTGGATTGTTAGTTACAGATAGAATTTCATGGCTGCCTGGCAATTTTGGTTTTTGTGACTAATTTTGGATAAAATTATTTATTTTAAGGAAAACTTCTTTCTTTCTTTTAAAAGTCTTGAAATTTGTTGTGATTTTTGATCAATATGAGTACAGTTATCTTTTAATTTTTTGATTCTTGGAGTACAACATGTTTAGTTTTATTTTTTCAAAAGTTTTGTTACGATTTTAATTAGTATCGGTTACCGTTCCTTTAAATGTTATATGATTGTTTTTTACTCAATGCTTAGATCCAATACTGAGTTTTTGCTTTTCTGGTGTTTGAAATTTGGATTTTATTGGTATTTATTTTTCAATTCCTATTTGTCTCCATTACATAAGAAAAGAAAAGAAAGTAAATATTTGAAATTTATATTGTTTTTATTTCCAGAAAATTGAAAACCCAGACTGGTCTAAGTAAGCTATACAAATTTATTAGGGCTTATTTGAGGGGAATTTTCTATGTCTATTTTGGTTTCAATAATGAGACCTTGGAGATGCAAAATTTTGATTTCTTTTATTTTTTCCTTCATTTACTGAATAATTAAAAAGTTTTTGTTGTTTTTCTTATGTTTGGTCTGATTGATATAGGCTCTACTTTGCTAAAATCGGGATTGGAACTCCATCAAAGGACTATTACGTGCAAGTTGATACAGGAAGTGACATATTATGGGTTAATTGTGCTGGATGTGACAGATGTCCCACAAAAAGCGACCTTGGTGTATGCATCTTTAACTTTACGGCTCGAATTTGATCTTTTGATTTTAGATTTGAAGTCAGAACTCTAACATTTACCTATATAATGTTCAAATTTTAATTTACAGTTGTGATATTTTTTCTGAATGATTTCAAAGTTTGATCTTCTCATGATTTTCTTTTGCCCCAAAATGTACTACAGGTTGATCTAACTCTATATGATATGAAAGCCTCTACAACTTCAGATGCAGTTGGTTGTGATGATAATTTTTGTTCCTTATATGATGGTCCACTACCTGGTTGCAAACCGGGGTTGCAATGTCTATACAGTGTTCTTTATGGAGATGGGAGCTCAACCACAGGCTACTTTGTGCAAGATTTTGTACAATACAACAGAATTTCAGGAAACTTTCAAACCACACCAACTAATGGGACTGTAGTATTCGGGTGAGTCATGGTTCTTCTATAAGACACCTCAGTGTCACATTATGAATGAATGTGAGAGGTTCTGTGCATGTCTGAGCTGTAAAGTGGTTCAGTGTTGACAATGTAACTTAAAAGGCATATGATGTGTTTCAAGCAGGGATACCATGATCTGTTTTTGAAAAGAAAAAAAATGAAAGACCAATCATATAAAAAAAAAAATGGAACTGGCAGATAGGGTGCTGGGATAAGAACAATTGTTTTTCAATTGTAATAAGCTTATATCATGCTTAGTATTGGTCTCATGAAAGGGCTTCATCTAGGCTTCAAGTGCCATAGTCGTGGCCATGGATATTACCAAATAAACCACAAAGCAACTCCCTTGAAATGGTTAACTACTCTACACCCATATTGTTGTGTTAGGTGTATTTTTGCTGAGCCAAATAGCATGACTAGCAATGCATGCAAGCTTTACCATATCCTGGAGGCTGTATTCTGTTCATCGTTAAGCTTCTATGCATCTAATCATATCCACTTCTCTAGCCCAGATTATTTAGCTTTGATTATGACTGTTATATATGCTAACATGTAGATTGTACCACTCTGCAAGGGCTTTGTTCCCCCTTTCAGCATTTTTCTTTAGAAATATCCTCTTTGCCTCTTGGAAAAAAAAGGGAAACATTTAGAAGATATGATTTCTGTGAGAAGACAACTAAACTGTTATTTTCTTTGTGGAGGCAGTACTGCTTTTCGTGCCACAAGAACCATCCCTTTTGGATATAACAAGTACTGTAACAAGTAACAGCAAAGATTGCAGCTTCTCTTAAAAAAAAAAAAAAAAAAAAAAAAAAAAACTAGGAAAAAAATAATCCAGGACTTAGAATTTTATTTCCTCGTACTTTTTAAGGGTCATTCTATTTAGTGTTATAATGTACAGATTAAAACTAGGAAGTCCTATATCAATGCAAAAGTTGGATATAATACCTTGTATGAGGTGCTTCCTCTGAAAGACACTTGACAGTGTTTAGTTAAAATGTCTCTAGTTTTTTGTCATTGGAACAAAAATTAATCATCCCCAAAAATTTATCTATTTCAGTGCAGCCTGCATTCTTTCCTTGCATGATCCATAGAAACTACCTTTCCTAGATTCATTGGGTTTTTTCCTCCAGTAGCGAGTAGCTATCATACTGTCACAGTCAACCTAATATTTAAATTTTCAAACACTATCTTTCCTATCCTGAGACCCATGATAATTCTCATGATAATCTTTAAATTTTGCCTTCTTCTCTCACTAAATGTGTTTGCATGCTTCATTACAAGTTTTCAATTTGGCAGTGCCGCACAGAACCTATTTGTTTGCTTTTTTAGATGGCATGAATTATTTTCTGCTTATATTGATTATGTTATCTTTTTTCCAAGTTAGATGTGGAAATAAACAATCTGGGGAGCTAGGCTCATCTTCTGAAGCACTTGATGGAATACTTGGTTTTGGACAATCAAATTCGTCTATGCTTTCACAGCTAGCTTCATCTGGAAAGGTGAAAAAAGTATTTTCACACTGCTTGGATAATGTAGATGGAGGTGGAATTTTTGCTATTGGAGAAGTTGTGGAACCAAAAGTAAACTTAACCCCGTTGGTACAAAATCAGTATGTGATGCTATCTTATTTTTTACTTTTCTTTCAATATTTTGAGTTATTTAAGTAATTGGGTTCATAATGATTTCACTGTAGCTGCCCTGTTCATAGAAAATGTTAGTATCTATGTTGAGAAAAGCTCTAAGTTTGCAGTTCAGTGAACGAATACAATCAAATATCTAGAATAGCTTTTGCCCCCTTTTACTCATTTCCTTCCATTTGTTAATGACATAGGGTGTGAAAATATGCCTTATTCTTTTCCTATCTGCACAGATATGGATGGAGAATGCATTCACGTAGAAGGAAAGCATATTAATCATCCAACCCCTTCGAGTGGTTACCATGATTTTTATGTCAAGTGAACTAATTTTGTAACATGAAATGAATGAGATGGGGACAACCAGATTGAAGCCAAAGGTAAAAAAATACAAGGGATCATGTTTGTGTAGCAGATAGTGTGATGAATAAGATGGTAAAATTACCTAAACCAAATCAAGACCCACTTCAGACGAAACAATCAGGTTCATGTCATTTTGAATGGGTCCATGAGTCATGGCAGCAGATTTGCGATTAACGTTGACCTTATATTTTCCTCTTTTGTAGCCCTGGATGGTTCTACCTTATTAGTGCCATCACTGGGTCGTTCTATTGGACTGTTCCTTTTGTGGGCTGACTCTTAGAGACTTGGACTGCTAGAATTTGGGGTTGACACATATATCTTGAGGGGCTACATAACCAAGACTGGATAAATGTGAAATTGTATGACAACATTTATTCAGAAAAAGGTCAATGAAGTGATAGTTGTAGTTGTCTCCTTAATTTTTCTGTACATGATGCATCTACTTGGAGAAATAACTGATTCTTTCCTTCCTTTGGGTATTAAACCTATGTAGAGGGATTATGGTCACATAAGGTATCCTTGTTCCATCTTGAAATTGACTATTAGCAGATGCCTAGTTACCCATGTTTTTAAGGTTATATCTTTGTAATGCAATTTGAAATAATTAACCACTTAGATTACAAAATTTTTTTCAGCTTCCTTTTTTTTTTTTCCTCTTTTGGATAGAAAATCAGAAAGTGTTGTTGATGAAAGCAAACGGATGAGGATAAAAACAGAAGAATAAGAGATTTTTTTGGAACCATGTACTTGTCCTCCTTCAACTTAACTGATGTCTGCTTATCAGGGTTATCAGCATACTACCCATGTGTCTTAAAATTCCACCACTACTTGGTAGATGAATTGTTTGGAGTGCTTGAAGAGAAATTATGAAAATATGATTAGTAAGATGTGCTTGAAAAGAAAGGAGACATTGGCATTTATTTGTAATACTTTGTCATAAAGTATGTCGAACTGAATCTACCTTTTAGTATTGATCTCATTTTTATTGCTTGTAGTGTTAGTACATGTTTATAAATATTTATAGGATATTTGCCTGGTCCTGGCCTAGTTACCTAAAATGGGCAGTTTAATTTTGAATTGAATTCCTTGTATTTTTTCTATTAGTAATGTGAAGTTCTTTGTCACGTCTTTAAAAGGCTGAATTCATTGTTAATGCATTTAGTAATTTGTTCTAATACCTTTCTTATTGATGCTTTAGTTTTTTTTCACCTCAATTAGGTTGGGTTTTTACTTATGAATTCTGTCATGATTGTAGTTTTATTTCTCTCTAGGGCACATTACAATGTTATTATGAAGGAAATTGAGGTGGGTGGTGATCCTCTTGACGTTCCCTCAGATGCATTTGAATCTGGTGACCGGAAAGGCACAATAATTGACAGTGGCACAACCTTGGCTTATTTCCCACAGGAGGTTTATGTTCCACTAATAGAAAAGGTAGGTGGCATCTTTCAAAGTTCTTTATTAGAATCAAAGCATGAAGTTTGTATTCTGACTTCTTACCATATATATGCTTTCTTTATTAGATTTTGTCTCAGCAGCCTGATTTGAAACTACACACTGTTGAACAAGCATTCACATGCTTTGACTACACTGGAAAGTAAGGACCAAACCAAATTCTTCACTAGTTTTTGTTTTATGATATGCTATCAGTGGTCCAAGTTGGAAATTTATATTAACATCTAGAATATTTTCTTGGTGCTATGCTTGAGGTGTGATAGGGTTTTTAACTTGTTCTCTCTCTCTCTCTCTCTCTCTTTGTTTGATGGTTGAAGAAAATATACTTAAAAAACCTCCTCTAGAGGGGCCACAAGGTCCACAACTATGCACAAAGGAGTATACCTGGATTGCGCCTAAAAATGAGATTTAACAGGAAAGAAAAAGAAAGTAACTAACTTTCCCAAGAGGATATTAGAAATGAGCATAGTGCAACAGTTAATGGAATCTGAAGCTTATAATTCCAAAGAACTCTGTTGGTTGACATAGAACATGCTACTTCAAAGCTTCTGTTCAACTCTCTTTCAATGATTTTAAACATTGTGCTTTTGTTAAATAAAGATGAACTAATTCACCTTGGATATAAAGACTATAATAATGGCCATAAGATTCTTTCTTCACTTAAATAAGAATGTACCTTGTGCTATGTGAATTAAACGAGGACATTTCATTTGAATAGGTTTTCCTACTGGTAGCATTATACATGTACTGTAGTACCAGTACATAAGCAATTAATTTAGTATAATATTCATTTTCATCTTGAAAGTTGCCTTGGTTAAACGGGAGCCAGATGATTTCTGAGTGTATTGTGTGCGTGTGGAGTTACGTAAGCAATTAGTTCAGTTACCACATTGAGAGTATTCCAAGGATCCTACTTATTGATTCTTTTCCAATGCACTTGCAGTGTCGATAACGGATTTCCAACTGTCACCCTTCATTTTGACAAGTCAATTTCTTTGACAGTGTATCCTCATGAGTATCTGTTCCAAGTTAAGGTAAGTGAAATGGGTTCCACAATTTAAGTGAGAATCCTCGACTGTCATGCCTCTTTTTATGATGTGCCTGCAAGGTTGTTTCTCTGAAGTTCTTCACATTCTAATACTGTATAGCATACATATCTTGTGTAAAATTTAGTAGTTGAATATGAACTCAAGCATGTCGCTCTGAAACTGTGCTTACACCAAAGCAAAAATAGGTTCATATTTATTTCTAAAGCTTCTTCTTGTAAAACCTTTGGATTCTGAAGTCTTTCCAGAGTTATGGTTTAAAATTAACCTCTCTGTTAACAAAAGGATTTCCAATTTTGTGACTCAAGTGGAAGATTTCCAGCTTTCTTCAGTCGGGTGGAAGACCAAAAATCCCTCAATGTATACCTTGTTGTGTGTGCATTATTCTTAGAATTGGTTGAGTTGCTTAAAAAATCATGGCATGTGAAGGGCACATGCTTTCTTGGTTCTTGGAAATAATTAGTGTTTGAATTATTAAAATATTTATTTGTCATTGTGATTTGGACCATTACACATACTGGAGAGGCAGACAAACATGTCCTTAACAAACCAACTTGAACACCAGAAGGCAGAGCAAATAGATTGAGAAGCTTGAAGCCATTATCCTGCACTTGAAAGCCTGATACCATGTTAAACAACCACTCCCCCTAAAATCTAAAGCTGTTAGGGAATGCGCCAACAATTTGTATGAAACTAAAATTCTTTATTCTTTGTTTATGATTGTCAAGGACAAGGCATAATCATATTAAACGACAAAGCTTTTCCTTAGTGTTTTTTCAACTAATGTGTTTGTTACAATATTTGCGCAGGAGTTTGAGTGGTGTATTGGTTGGCAGAACAGTGGGGCACAAACAAAGGATGGAAAGGACTTGACTCTTTTGGGAGGTATGAATTTAAAAATTGCATGTTAATTCTAAATTCCAGTAGTGATTTTCTTGATCAATCTTGTTGTGCTAGATGCCTAATATTTAGCCTTATACCATTCATCTGGGATATATTGTATACTTGTTCAGCTATGTTAATATATTCCCTAGGCATGTTCATCTGGGTCATGTAATTGAATCATTGGATTTGTGTTGGGAAAGGTGATCTTATTTATTCTCCAAGATATAGAATTTCTTTGCCTCTCTGGACGCTCCTGAACTTTTCTATAATCCACTGTGACTGGAAAAAGTATGTTAATCTAATAACTAATAATTTGATTAATATCTATACCTGTGTGATGCATTTTATATCTGCACAATAAGTCTGTTGTATTTAAGACTATTTGAAAGTTCTGGATAAGGAAATTATAAAGTTCTGGATAAGAGAAAGCTAGTTATAAACCAGGAATCCAATTTGCTTCCTTGAGAAAGTTACCAAATTTTATAGTATTCAGAATTTGAACAGTTATAGATACAACTACCCATATTTGTTTGTTATTAGGAAAATAAAGGTAGACAAATCATCAGAACAAGATATGTAGAAGCAAAGATTGCTAGGAAGAAAATTAATTCAAATAAGAAGGTATACTCTTGATGCGTACATTGAATTGTGAAGAAATGGAAAAAAATATGACAAGTATTTCTTGTAAAGAAAGTTGGATATTTAATGATACCTCTAGATACTGGATATATTGATGGATAAATTCTTATCAAGCATTTTAAAATCTTTATTTCAACTAGGAACTATGGAACTTTCCTTGTTGACTGAGACTTTGTCTTTGTTGTGCATGAGTAAAGCATCCCTGCTGACTTTATTTCATCATGTCCTATCTCTAATTTGTAATAATTACATCTCACATTTTGTTTTGTGTGCTTTTCAGAAAGTAACATGAAACACTTCACTAATTTGAACCCGATGTCCTTGTTTTGGCTCTATACATGTTTTATGGACATGTGCTTTTCTTATTGCTTTACCATGCTTCCTTAAAACATATTAGAAAACTAACACTCTCCACAATAGTTCTGTACCCATCTGCCTTTTCTATTGGTTGTCCTAACTTTGATTTCCAAAGCTTGCCAGCATGTGGGCCTGTTTGTTTTTGTTAGTTTACACAACATGGTTGTCATCATAGTGTTCACCTGTCATAGTTTTTTTTTTTTTTTTTTTAATTTTTGAATGACAGAAGATGCTCAATGTACCTGCCATTTTGGAAGTTGTATGGGACAATACAAGGTTTTCCCACATCGGGAACTGATATCTCGTCCCCATTGTCCTGTTGAGGAAGATGGGGCAAAAAGTGTTGCCTCATGGTTGCTAGGAAACTTTCAAAGGCAATAATGTGCTAAGCTTGTTTCTAAATATTGTGAGACTGATAGAGGAAACACCTCTATCTCGTTTATTGTATGTGACACAGTACTATTGCCGCTTCATCATCAAAATAAGACAGATTTCTTTTGCAAAGACTTATATCCTAAATTTAATTTTCCAGGATGCTTTCAATATTCTTGTTCATTTGCCTTTTATATAGTATTCATGATGAATCTTATTTGTGTCTGAAAATGGTGGCACCACCTAGTCATAATCCACTGAAACCCAGATTTGATTCAGATGGATTTCCATTTAAAAGGAAAAAGAAATATTATATGTGGCAGGTTGTGTATGTTATTTCATCTATTAATTTTTTCCCATTTTCCTTAAATGCAGATCTTGTACTATCAAATAAGCTTGTTGTATATGATCTTGAAAAGCAAGGAATTGGATGGGTTGAATATAACTGTAAGTATTTTGAACTGTTCCATTACTTTTCATTTATTGTTTGGTTTCATGACCAGCTCCCATCTCCTTTTCTTGTAAGCCATTTTCCTTGCATTTGGGCCATTATTCTCGTGTTTGGGTTTGCATTCGATCCTTTAGAGTTTTGTATGATTGAATATAGGTAATGCTATTGGTGATTTATATTTGCTAATAATGATTTTGACAAAACGAGCTCATCTCTCTAGAAATAAGTTTCCTTTGCCCTTTTTTTTCTTCCCAATGGTGGTCGGTCCTTTGCCTTTTTTTTCCCCCATTATTTTTGCTAGATTTGAACGCAGGTTTGCTTGGACAAAAGAGAGGCTGGTTGGCCACTAGGCTGCGCTGACAATCATAAGACATGTGATTTTAGTTGATAAAATTGATCCGTTCACCAATAACCTGCTTACAACTAATAAAATAAGGTATTATGTATTAGCTTGGCAATTATTAACTATATATGTAAAATGAGAAATTCTAAAATAAATTTATCCACCTTTAGTTATAGCATGTAAACATAATTTTTTTCTTTTGATAAAACAACGTAGTAATTTTTAAGATATAGAATACTAGCTAAATATGGATTAAATTATAAAATTTTATTTCAATTTTGAATAAATATTACTTATCGAAAAAATTTTTTTTGAATAAATATTATACTTTAGTGATTAATAAAATGATAAATATTGGTACATTTAAATTTTATCTTTATCATTATTTAATTTTAATGTTAAAAACAACAAGATGAAAATATCTTTAAGTTTCTTAATTTACATATATATTTTAAACTTATAATTATTTTTAATTTTAATAATATATATAATATATATTTATGATGTTATGGTGATATCATGGTTCGAACACGATTAAACTATGGTTTAATCAATGAATCATGATCCAATAACTTTTTCAGTTCAATGACTAATCCGGTTATGAAAGCATTACTATTATCTCCGGTTATGAAAACATTACTATCATCTCTTTATATATAGTTACAGACTTTGTGTTAAAAGGGTAATGACTCTCTTCCCCACACCTAAACCCAAGCCTCATAATACCTTATATCTAGCCTATCCTAAAGTAGGACATTGCTTCTAGATCTTTTTTTATTTTTATTTTTTTAACACTTGTTAGCACTTGCTAGACACTTTGCTTAAGAATTTAGCAATCATCCAACTGTTTTTAACTTATAAGCATTTGCAAGCCATTTTACTTAAGAATTTAGCTATCATCCAACTCTTCCCACATGAACAAAGGTAGCAAAGTGAGACTGATCTCATAGTTCATCAGTTTCTTCTTTTGGTTTCCTAGATTGGGAAACACATTTTGTGGATTTCTGAGCTTGAGGCTGTGATCTCATTGCAGAATGCTTTTGGTATGCCTTCATTTCAGTGATTTTTTTCTTCTTGTTCTTCCTCTCCTTTTTGTTTTTGTTCCTCTTCCTTTTCTAGGAGGTGCCTAGATGTAGTTTATACTCACTTCCTTTCTCCTTTAGTAACCTTTCATCCTTCAGTAAAAAATAATTTTTTTTTTTTTTTTTTAAGTAGCATACTATTGACACCGACATCATCTCTGACAAAGAAAAGGTTAAAGCTTGGTTGAGAACCATCGTTATAGGAATCTCATTTCTCTACTGCTTTCTCACTTACTGCTTCTTAGATGTGCTTAACTTCCATGTGTGTCAATGGTGCCTCAAATCTCTGCCTGATCTTTAGGCACTGAGATTATATGTTTCAGCCCTCCAAAAATGCTTCTCCTTCTGTCCAAATGACACAGGAAGCCCTTGCTAACTAACATGCTGTGGTTACTTCTGGAATGGGATGATAATATTCATTTAGTTCTGAAATTGGGTTGGAAGAAGTTAGGATCCTTCTGACCCGGTAAAAACTTTTGGTTAAACAAACGGTTTGTATTTCTAACGTTCTCCAGTTTATTCAAAACCTTGTGCAGATTTGTTATTTTCAATTTCTTACCCAGGTCTGTATTCTCCATAGTTTTTGAAGAGGACAGCTTTAATGGTTCTGACCTCCAGTTACTCTGTGTCTCAATCATGTACCAATACCTGTAAAAAGTTTCAAATTAAGTTGGTGGAAAAGAGAGGATTATACTCTTGAACATGAATGACACGGGGGCAACCCATATATTATAAAGAACATGTTGAAGACAGTCAGATAGAGATCCCATTACATGAAATATGCTGCCTCTCTCAACCTTTCTATCATTGACTGCAGGCTCTTCAAGCATCAAAGTGAAGGATGAACGTTCTGGATCTGTATTCCGTGTAGGTGCCCATGATCTTTCTTCCAGTTACAGTCTGACTAGTGGAAGCATTTTGATATCATTGTTATTACCAATTGCTATGCTTCACAGTTTTATATATTGAATCATTGGGATGAGTAAGATGGCATCCATTGATTTTGTTGTACCATAATTTGTTTTTTCAACATGCGTGCTTGATATAATTTTTTGTTTATAACAATGCCTCAGTCATGTGTACTGTGCTTTTCTAATCACAACACGGTCCAAAGGATAGTTTTCTTGCCAAATTTCCATATGGGTTCCTTGGTGTGACTCTTTGAATTTGAGGTCTACTATCCATTTCTTTGTTTTACCTGGGAGTCTACCCTATTTCCAAATTATATGAAAAACAAAACTATAGCTTTCAACCCTCATGCAAATATGGGGAGTCTGGTATATATTGTCAGCCAATTGCCTCACTGACTAAGCTTTTGGGTCGGATTGATAGCTTCACAACAAGAAGAAAAAATGAGTGAGGTTGAGTTGTATTCGACTGGCGAAAAGAATAGTTTCACCAATGTTTAGGATAAAACAGAATCGGTAGGAGAAAAAGGGAATGTGATCCCTATATGTTTATTGTTACAATGTTGTTATACAATGCTGGTTATTACAATTACAGAAGGAGATTATAAGCAGGTTTTACAAGGTTGTCCTCAGGAACTGTACAACAAAATAGAGGACTGCTAGAAACAGTGCGATCTGATAGAAATCTCGTTGAAAACTGTCATCTCTTTGGAAGAACTGAACCAAATCAAAGCAAGCAATGACAAAACCCAGTAAGGATGAATGAAAATAAACATCGTGTTTCAGTTGCAAGTATGCAGATTAAGATGAGATAATGCATTATGTTCCTATCTTACTTTCTGGTTTTCTTCACATCTTTCTGTACAAGAATCATGGATATGTCATATTGATGAATGAAATTGCCATCTTTCTCTGCATAACACTCCCTATTCTTTAGGAGTCTTACACTAAATGTCATTGTTTAGAGTTCTTGTTATAACTTTGATAATATCATAGGATGCACGTAAATTACTTCCAAATCTAGTTTTCTTTTCAGGTTTTTTTTGGGGGAAAAAATGCTTTCGTAATGTTTGGAAGGCATCTGAATTAGAGAAAATATGCCATTTGAGCAGTTCATAGGACATGGATTTTCCCAGAAATTTCAACTTCGTTTCAGAAACAGTTCTCCAAACAGGAAAAGAACCTAGACGCCGCTCAAATGATTCTGATTGATAGTGAAAAAGGGTAGGTGGTTGGTTACCTTTGTGGGATCACCAGAAGGGTCAGGATAGATTTCCAGGTTTTCTTTTTCAGTTGAAAGACGGCTCCCCCAGTTCTTGACAGAGTCGGCAAAATCTTTCCCAGCCTCAGTTGCAGCAAAAAGGCGACGAGAAGCCCAGAAATACGCCTGAGCAATGGTTGATGATGCTGATAAATCCCAGAACTCTTCGTGCTCAATCACCTGGCCACTTATCTGGTTCAGAGTGAACTGGGAGTTGACTCTAATTATCAAATCTCCTCCAATACTAGCCAGTAGAGATTTAGGCTTCCCTTTGATCGTCCACTTGATGCTCAGCACACTCGTCGACAGCATCACCATCTCCTGCACAGTCTGTAACAAAAATCTCATCCAACACAAATCATGAAAGTTGATGATCTTGCAAGACAAAAGCAAACCTAGAATTCATTCCTCACCACAGACGGATCATCTAGAGCATCGGTCACCCATAGCCGTCTCTTGTACTTCTCACGACCCGTAAAACTTCTAACTGGGTCCTGCAATTAGAAAGAAAGTTCCAGTTCCATTCTACTAATAAGCAAACTGGTATATACCATAAATCATTTGAATGGAGCTTAGGAATGATCAGTACTGGACGCCAAGGTCTATGGTAGGTTACATGTTCATGAACCGAAAGAAGTGGGTTTGGAAGTAAAAGCGTTAATGGTGACAGAGTCTTGCATTCAGCACAATATGCAGAGACATGAGGTTGCCTCTGATAGGGAATGTGTCCCATGTATCAACTGAAAATGGAACTTCCCCACATGTAACTTAGGTTTCTCCTCTTGAGTAATTATACTACTAACCGAAAACAAGTACAAAGAAGGATGAGATACTAATCGAAGAAAGCAAGAATAAAAAGTGAAAGGTAAGGCCCTCTCTACTCAAATGACAGCAATACCTAGCTTTGATGCCCCTTAAGGCCACCTGACTTGTTTAAGAAGGAAGATTTCACCCCATTTGAAACAAAATCTGAAGAAAAAGACCCAGTATCCAATCTTAAGGTTCCTAAAGTAGGACAAGGTTAGGTTTCCTTGTTTGAACGAAGAACCCTACGAAAAACAAATGCCTTCTCAAAAACTGTTTTTGAAAACATTATCAAATAAACTAAAAGAAATTTCATGTGAACATAATGCAAATGTGATAAAAGGGACAGGAAGGGGAGGAGAGAGGAGCATTCTAGGGATACCTTGTACTTGACTGAAACCGCAAAGGTTCCCAGGGCGCGGTTGCCTTCACGAAGCTCTAGAATGTCGCGGGCGAGTTGCCTGGCCGTGGATTCCACAAGGGGGCTGCTGATGCATTCAAACTCATTGCAGAGCTCCCCAAAGTCCATTCCATCCACAATCTTATCGGCCTCTGATCTTTCACTTTCTATTGACACCTCTGCTGTCCTCCTATTTGAATCATTTGTAACTGCACATCATTCCAACTATTTAAGTCATTTGGGTGGTTGATGAACCAGTGGCCATTAAAATGGATTTGTGTTCTAGCCATGGCTTCTAACCAACTGCAGCCCAAAAAACAGAGAGACTCAAATTGCTTGGTCGTTGGCTAATTTGAGACGAACCCTTTTCATTTTTCTGAATCATTCAGCCAAATCCAACCCATTTTTCAAACATTTTCAATGGGTATTTATCCAAATTAGAAAAATTACCGGTGCAAAAACATTGATTCATTGGTAACACTGTCCAGATAAATTGAACTCTCATCTTATTCCCACCCATTCTAATCATGTAATAACTCAAACTCATAGAGCAAGATAAAGAAGAAGCACAGAGAGGAAGAAGAACCTTTCAATGGAAATGGGTGGTGGAGGTGGTGATGGTGGTGGTGGAGAAGGAAGGAGGCAGTGGGAGGCTGCTTAGAGAAGAGAATGCAGCTGAATGGCCGGCAGAGGCTGCCGGCGGCGGAGAAGGTGGTTGCAGAAGTGCCCATTCTGCCACCATCATCTGGGTTCACTTGGATGGAACTTTTTCTGTTTTTTTTTTTTTTTTGGGTGATTATTTTTTCTTTGGCGGATAAGGTTTCTGTGATAATGTTTGTGTGAGGTTGGAGATTTTGTGCATGGTCCAATCAGACCTTGCCACGTCAGGTGGGTTCTTGGCACAATTTTAAATTGGAATACTATTTTGCAATTCATCGTTGCATCAAATGTAATTTTATTATATTAAAAAAATAATAATTTAATCTTATTAAATTAAATTTATATTTATAACAAAAAAGGAAAATTCTCAAATGTCTGATTGTTGAGTTACTTAGCGAAAAAAATCGATCACTAATGAAGGCACTAACTTTGGAAAATAAATAAATATATCAAAGAAGCCTAATAACAAAATCTTGGTCAATGTTGAGTTACTTAACACCCAGAAGGATTTGAACCACAAACTACAAGTTAGGTGGGCAAATGTCTGCCATGCATTATAAGACCCACCATCGCATTTAACAAATTTTGGAGTTTATTTGAAAGTGATTTCGGGTTTTTAGCTAAATACAATTAATTTCTATTGGTTTGAAAATTCATCAATTACCTTTTTTTATTTTGAATTAGAAAGGAGGTGGGTGAAAATATCGAATGCAAAAGACACGGGATGCATGTAATGAACTTTTAAACCAATGTGATTTAAATGTATTTCATGAAAGCTTTAGGGGAGGTAAATGAAATTAATTGTTTTTTTGTTTTTATATATATATTTTTTTTAGAAAAACGTGTTTGAATTTTTTTTTTATAAAATAGAGATTCATATGAAATGATTTTTGTATAATCGTAGATGAGATTGGAAAGCATCTAATTAATATAGATTCATTTTAATAAAAAATCTTGTATAAAATATTTATTAAATTAATGTGTTATTATAATATTAGATTTTCTTAAAAATAAAAAAATTATTAATAATATTTTTATAAATATTCTAACTTAATAGAAAAATTCATAAAATGTAGACTTCATAAAACACTATAGGTTATGTTTGGTTCCTAGGAAATTTGAGGTAAAATGCAAAGGAAAGAAAATACAAAGAAAAGTAGGAGGAAAGAAAAAGTGAAGGAAAATAAAAAATAAATTAAAAGTCGATAAATGATTTTTTTTGTTACTTCAAACTCATTTTATTTATTTTAACTCATTAATATAAAGATTAAATAATTTAAAAATACATAAGTTTATAATTAGTTTTAATTATATTTTATTTTCTTTTATATTTTTCATAGTACAACAAAATATGAAAAAATCATTTTCCTTTACATTGTTTTCTTTCTTTAGTATTTTCCGAGAACCAAACATAACCTATACCAAATAGATGAAGTTGACAAAAATGTGAGTTAGGAAACATGAGATGTTCGGAGAATCTAATAATTATATCTGATTTATGTATTCTCTAATATTATCTATAATACTGTTGGATGATTCTTTCTCATCCGAAGACATATTTGACTGAGCTATGTTAGAGCTTTGACCCAAAATACTATGTTTTTTAAAAAAAATCCATAAAGTACCCCCATTTCCAAAATAATGTCCAATCTAATGTGTTTGCGCCACGTAAATTGCCATGTTATAAAACCGTAGTTAGTAACTACGGTTTTACTTTTTAAAAATAGTCAAAACCGTAGTCACAAACCACAGTTTTAACTTTAAGTTTATTGGTGACTACGACTTTGACTGTTTAAAAATAGTCAAAGCCGTAGTCACCAACTATGACTTTAACTTTAATTATATATATATATATATATATATTTAACTTTAATTTTTTAAAATAAAATATTATATTATTTTGATTTTATATTGATTAAAAATATGTAAGTGGTGTAATAAAAATATTTAACTTTAATTGATCTCATTATTTAAAGAATAGTAATATATGAAATTAAATAATTGATGTCTTTAATTTGATATAAAAATATATTTTGATAATTTTATTAAAATATTTGGCACTACACTCAATATAAATATAATTAGTTATAAATATACTATTTTATACCCGCATAATGAAGAATATTATATTACTTTGTAACTTTGTGCAAAAATTAAAGGCAATTATGCACTTGTACAAAATATAATATGACTTCAAGTGGGTAAATAATTGGAAAATTACTTAAATACAACAAAAATAATTTTTTTTTTCCATTTTTCTCCTTTCAAAATGGGATCAAAATGGAATGGAAAGGTTTAAAATGTTAAACTTAAAATGCCAACCTAAAAGAATTTGTTTTTCCACTTCTTAAAATATAAAATTGTAGAAAGAAAATACCTTTGTTTTTCCAATCAATTCACTATTTAGTTTAATTGTTTTGGTAAATAGATGAAAATGCTTTTGGAATATTTTTGTAAATTCATTGATAATAATAAAAATGTTTCTTATTGGGTACTAATGGGAGTTTTGAGCAAAAATGATTTCTTTAAAACAGAAAATTCATAAAATAATTTTATTCTCAAAATAATTTTCAATGTGATGTGTGTCTTATTCATGTGGGTATTCATATTACAAAACTGTAATTGACAATCATGATTTTTTATTTTTTATTTTTAAAAATAGTCAAAATAGTAGTTGGTGATCATAACTTTAAATTTAAACCTAAAACCAATTTTTTAAGTTCAAATTTTAAATCATGTGAATGTTCAATTTTTTTTAAAATTATTTTGATTGGAGGTTTAGATTGTAAATTTTTTTCAATACATTATTTTTTCTATATCATTATAGTGTTGTTGTAACTAATTAGTTATAAATATAATTAGTTTAAATTTAAACCTAAAACCAATTTTTTAGATTGTTAGATTGTTAGATTGCTATATGTAAGTGGTATATATATAAGTTCAATTTAAGTTTAAAATTTATCATATTTTCATTTAAATATATAATAATTTGTTCATAATAAAAAAAAAGTTAACAATATAATGCAAATGAAAATAAACACAAAAACTAAAAAACAGTCCTCAATGAGTGCCACATGATGAAGTCTTCCTCTTTCTCTGCGGACGCCTATGATAAAGAGACATCTCTATGGAATCTATCTGTGCAATCTGCCATGTCTCAGTATGTATAGGTTGAGATGGAGCTGATGGAGGCAAGACTTGACATCTACGTGGACCACGACGTCTCCTAGGTGGACATACATCTAACTGTGTAACATATGTAAGGGTATGATGCATGGTAGTCTCTATGGGAAGACGTGTAGGTGATGGTAAAGTGGTAGATGGTGGGGCGATCTCAGGTACAGTGATATCTGATATGGTAGCATCTAGAAGAGGTGATATAGGAGATGGAAGAATGACATCTGCTGTAATGGTAGCTGGTGCAATAACATCTGGTATAGTGGGCTTGAGCAAAGGAGATATAAGTGATGATGGTGAGGTGACATGTGGTGTAATGGTCTCCTCGAGAGAAGGTAGAGGTGATGGTAGACTAGTAGATAGTGGGGAAGTCTCTAGTATAGTGACATAAGGTATAGTGGCCTCTGTGGTAGGAAATACGGGTGATGGTAGAGTGGTATCTAATACGACATGCCCTAAGGGAGAAGGTCTAGGTGAAGGTGATGGTAGGGGTGAAGGGGGAAGTGTGGAAGCCTCAGGTGCAAATGGGGTAGATGATGTGGATGGTGCTAACATGGTCTAAGGTGGATGCATAGATCGTCGAGGCTGTCGACTAGCTCACCCATCATCTCATCTACTACCTCTCCCTCGGCCTCGAATAGGTTGCATCCTAACTGTAGTGGCTGACACAGGTGGGCTCATGGATAGGTATGATGATGTAGGCGACTGACGGAGTGAATGTATGCGATGCTCATCTCTAATAACATGCAAAATATCAATAGCAATCTGATGAATGTCGCCTAATGCACCTGAAGTAGGCCCAGCAGATTGACTAGCAATCTCAACCATACCAGTGATCTAAAATAATAATAATAAAAAGTTAAACAAACAAAAATGATTTTTAATTAATTATAATTTAATAAACCATTTATAAATTAAAAAATCTTACCAATAACTGACTAGCTGGTACTGTACTATGATACCTCATCTGATCTCTATGGAGAGGGGGGTGTGATCAAACGTCGTGTAATACGTCGGTACCACTCCATATATGGAACATGAAACTGCATAACATCCACCATAGGTGGTGCCGTCGCAATACGCTCCTCACGACTACCCCATAAGGTAATATACTGTGCATGGAATGCTCCCCAATCATACTTATGTTGTCATCGTCTATCCATGGAATGGAGGTCTAGCTCAATGGAACAAGATGGAGGTATCCCTTGTTAAAGGCCAAACTGTAGCAGCACTCGCTCCAGTCGATGCCACTCGACAATGTCAAAGCAAATAAGAGGTGACATCGTCCGCCAAATCTCTTGGTCTGCTAGAGATATCGCCGGAAGATGGGCAACTAAGTCTCCCATGTAAGGCTCCCATAAAACCTGTTAAAATCAACATTTGACATTAATACTGAGTACAGGTTTATATGGTTAACAATAGCACATTACATTTTATATGTACTTGGTCATGGGTCTGTGCATCTAACTGGTCTCGATAAAATGTCAACACACGTGATGGGTTTTGAGCCCATGATAAAGGTACTCTCCACCTACATCCTAACGGATCAACTGGTAAACCCTCGTGTAACAATGCCTCATCCTATAATCCATGGTCTAACTGCTCAGTTGGTAAATCATTGGTTGCATCATGCTGTAAATGATGGGCTGCTGGAGGGGTTGGTGGTCGACCAAAATCAGGGTGATCCACGTGGAGTCTCTCCCAAGACCACAACTGGAAAAAAATGTAACATTAAAATTTTACTTAAATTATAAACTTGAAGCAATTAGAAATTTTAATCTAATGTAAATAATTAATTATACCTATAATAGTGTGACACATCCAACAATATCGGTGGCACCATCCAAACTCGCTCGACACAACTCCCTATATAGGTGTGCTAATACTGCACTGCCCCAACTATACATAGATGTCTAAGTCAAGTCTTTAAGAAGTGGGAGATAACACATATGGATGTGGGTACCCTTCTTGTCTATAAATAGCGCTGAACTTATGAGTCCTAATATGAAAGCTCGTGCATACCACTCTAATGTGGCATCATCTACATCAACTGGTGGATGAGAGAACTGGTGACATAGCCATCGTGTTGATATCGCTGATCCTTTAATATCAGATGTAAGGGGAGTCACTCCTAAAAGTTCATAACATAGCAGTGACCAATCTATGTCACATGTGCCAGTGATGGGAAGCCCACGAATACGAAGTCCTAATATGACAGCAACATCCTGTAAAGTAATGGTCATCTCCCCAACAGGTAAGTGAAATGTGTGTGTCTCAGTACGCCATCTCTCAACTAGACTAGTGATCAATCCCCAATCTAGTGTAATGTGTCCAATACGGTATACACCATAAAATCCAGATTGAATAATATAAGGTCAAAGACGAGAATCCATCTCCCACTCCCACATAAACCTAAATATATGCTGTCGACAAGTCAAGACTGAAGCAAGCTGTAAAAATACAAATATATCAGTTAGATAATAAACTGCAAATATTTCCATTATTTAATGAGATATTATGTGTTTTCATTTTCATATACATACCTGGCCAGAGTCAACTAAATGAGACCTGTGTCTATCCTGTAGAACCAAACAGACATATCTAATGGATCTAGATCAGAACTATGTCCTCTATACTCCATATCTGTAACAAAATTGTGAAGATAAATAAACAATACTTATTGTTTTAAAAAAATAAATTATTTCTAATGGAAAATTTTTAAAAATTTATGGAGTTTTCCTTATTTTAAGTATATATCAATTTTATAAATTTAAGTACATAAATTTATTTATGACCAATAAACAAGTCATACTAGTCTAAATTAAAAATAGAGATACAAATACAATTGAGCATTTTGTTAACATTTTTGATAGAAAATTTCAAAATTTTGACAAAGTATTCCCTATAATATGGACATTATTCCAAATACAAATAACCTGATTATGCAAATAACATCAATATTTATAATCAAACCAAAGCCAATAATTGCATAAAGGTAGTATCAAAGTAGCTTACATCACAATATCCAAGAAAATTACATGCATAAATCACATAGTCTAATCAATTCTATTACTATTTTGACAAGAACGACGATTGTGGCCACTTTGTTTGCATAACCCACCTATAATAGAAGTCTTGCCCTCTCTAACATCCATTTCATTAAGCAAACGATTCGATTTAGGTCGTCCACTTGATGCACGTTTCATCGACTTAGAAGGCACGATAATCGGACCATCATAAGGAGGCCACTCATATACATTGAAAATAGGATGGAAGAAGGGTGCCCAAGAATTATAGTACGATTGTGTACTATAGTAGTGTTGAACAAGTGGTTTAAAATCAATTGAACGAAAATGACATGCTGCTAGAATATGGCTACATGGGAATCCATATATGAGTGTTTTACCACATGTGCATGCATACTCCTGTAAGTTGATGCGATATGTTCGACCACGAGTTGAGCTACTCTTAGTACCCTTATTAGTCTTCACATGGAATTGTCCTCGGATATGATCATATAAAACAATCTCATGAGATCCCGCCTTAACCACATTTGCCTTAATCTTAGCATCGACATATGGAGTGTATTCCTCATTTGAAGCAAGTCGATTAGTACCTTGTTCCTTTCTCACAACAAAGTAACTATTTAGTTGAAAAATGTTAATTAAACCAAAGCAGTTATGGGTAAGCTACGAGCCCCTTTAAGCATACTATTGAACACCTCTGACATGTTTGTAGTCATGATGCCATACCTTCGACCTCCATCATGAGAGAGCGCCCATTTCTCAAAAGAGATTGCTTCCAACCATTGTTGTGCGGCTGCATTAATCCTCCCAATTGTGTTCATATGTTTATTGAATTTTTCAATCTTGGTTGCTAAGGCTGCTCTGCACATCAGATTTTTCAATATTTTATCCTTGAATCGAGTCATAAATTTACTAGCAAGATGACACATACAAACCTTATGATATGCGTATGGCTCAGACCAACCAAGATGAACATCGCTCATTGTAGCCATAATGCCTGGATGTCGATCTGATATAACACAAAGTCCCCTCCTATGAGTTACTCTGGTTCTAATACATGTCAAAAACCAGCTCCAACTATCAATATTCTCACCCTCTGTTAGGGCAAAAGCCAATGGGAATAACTGATTATTTCCATCACAACCCATAGCAATCATTAAAGTGCCTTTATACTTGCCATACAAATGTGTACCATCAATACTGAGTACAGGCTGACAATGCTTGAATCCTTCAATAGATGGATGAAATGTCCAAAAAACTCGCTGAAATATCTCTGTATTCTCCATAATACCAGGAAATGTTTTTGAAATAACAACACATCCTGGATTTGCTTACTTTAAGGCAATGAAAAAATGTGGCAGCTCTGCATATGACTTATAAAAATCACCAAATAAGTTTGTAAGAGCTTTAAGCTTCGTTTAGATGCCTTCTTGTATGATATTTGGTATCTGAATTTCTCCACAATACTTGCTTGAATAGCAGCCACTAACAATGTGAATTGTGCCTTAATCATTCCTTGGATATGAGTAGCAATCAAGTTGGAATCTAATTGTTGATGGTCTCGATTCAAGCAAGGATTTACACATTTGTGCAGACCATTGTATTTATTGATTGCAAATGAAGTTGTACCTTTTACAACCATAGCACGGAGTTTCCATGGACATTGAAATTGCTTAGCCTTCTTGCATCTTAAGACTAACAACTTTGTAGTTGACTCAACAACAACGTACTCTTAATGTGCACTAATAGAGTACAACTTCGTAGCATGTTGTAAATATGCTTTTGAATTAAAAACTTGGCCAACCATGAACTCTCCACCCAAGTTTCCAATATTAGTGTTCTCCCATGGCGTCCAATCACTTGAAACGGCATTACCAATGTTTTCTACATTTTCAAACTGTAATGATGGTGCCGAGTGATACTGAACAGGGGAAAAATCTATTGGGTCCTCAGGATCTGGGTTATTTGACATATCACAACCTTCCCCATCCATAGAGACATATCTCCTTTGTTCAACCTCCATTGCTTCGTGAAGAGCTAAGAAAGATGAAACAACATTAACATTATTATTTTCCTCATCAATAAATTTGAACACCCCATCGCCTTCATGTTGAATATCTTATGCTCTCTCACTTTGATCATCACCTTCTTGGGATTCACATTCTTCTTCATCTTCATCTGCTCTACACTCATAAGTCATTGCAACAGGGGCACTACTAGGTCCACAACCATACTCAAATTCCTCAACATTATCATTTTGTCCGAGTAATAATTGTGTGAAGTTACCCAATAATTGCCCTCTCACCCGTGGTTGTACTGGCACTTGTTCAATATACAATTCAATTTTGTCCATTCCAAATGTGTTAACCAATTTCAACATTTGAGATAAACTATTATCATCCCATATTGGACAAGGTTGAAACCTATTTTCCCTTTTTAAAGGATACCGACAGTTGAGGATTAATTGAAATTGTTTTTTGTCAATGCCAGTTCTCGAGTATATCATAGATAACAAGTGTTCGTAGGTTGAACTAACAGGCACATCCAAAGGCACAATTACAACTTCATCCCCAATATACTTTACATCTGTTTCTGTCCTCAACATTTTTCCTTTATAAAAGCAAATCATAGGAACAATAGATTCAGACATGATTTACCTACAAAAAATACAATATCAAATGGTTTAATAATTAATGAAAATAATAGCAAGAGAAATTATATATAATCTTTTAACATGTGAATACACAAGTATATAATAAAACACCTTCTTACACATTAAGGGGAAAAATATAAATCACTTAATAATAATAAATTTTTTTATTTAAATAGCTATCTATGATACAAATATAATCATGGATAAATGTTTTATAGAAGTTTAATTTAAAACTTAGATAGTGGGTTATAAATCAATAAATTTTGAGTTAAACAATTACAATAATCTTAAAATTAAATAAAAAATAATCCACCAATTTTTTTTAAATAAAATATCATATATTAAAATAAAATTGAATATTATCAAGTATTAAATAATATATAATTTAAATAATTATGTTATTATTCATGAATCACTTGATATTTGATTAAAAATAAAAGTAAAAAAAAAAAATTAAAAACTAAAAATCAAATAAAAGTAACCCACCACAGAAAAATATATTAATAAAATATAAAATACACAATTATAAAAAAAATCATTTATATATATATATATATATAAACATTATTTGAATATTAAAAATGCAAACAAATAAACATTTTATAAATCTATTTAATATTAATTTTAAATATAGGGAAAAAAATCATTTATAAATTAATATTAAACTTAATTTTAATTTATAAATCTTAATTTTAATTTTAATAAAATTGATGCCAACATAAAAGTCGATATTTGATTAATGAAAAAAATGAAATTAATAAAAATAGAAAAATATATTAATGAAAAAAATACTCGGATTTCGAATTCACTAGAAATCAATTTTGACATTAAAAAATCAATAAGATCTATAATTTATCAAGTTAGGTTGAAGACCTTAAAATTTCATCTAAACTGATATTTAATTTTACTTTAAATTTAAATCCATTAAAATATCAAATTATGAATTTTAATTCCTTTGATCAATTATTCACAATTAAACTTAATTTATCTTTAACTACCTTCTAATAGATCTTATAATGAAACTATCTCATCTTATCATTATTAAATATTTGGCGAATTTCTTATAAACCCAATGTTAAGTGGGCATGATCTCATGTTCTATATTCAGAGTTGAACACTAAAAGTAATGACATTAAATCTGCTCATAACTTTCAGTCTTAAAAAATATGCATAGAACTAAACCATTCTATTGATGAATTTCATCATTTGATTGGAAATTAAACTTATGTCCTATATAATATTCTTCATTTCTGTCATTCTTCTCTTTTTTTGGTAAACAGAGTTTTCTAGACAAATAAAGAAAAACCAATTACCCTACAAAGCAGAGAAAAATAAACAATGAATATGTTCCTTCTAAAAGTAGCTTGTCCTTCAAATGGACCAATTAATTTTACAATTAACATAGTTGGCAAGTAGGAAAGTGAACCAAGCTACATTTTAAATTTCAGAAACAAAGGAGCAATGCAATCTGTACAACAATGGACCATCACATTTGTAAACACGTTTATTAATTTTTAACATATAATTTAGAATTCAAGAAATAATCCAATTACCACTAAAAATTACAAACTAAAACTAGTTCAAAATGAATATTATTTATTCTCTACACTTCATTATATATATATATATATATATATATATATATATATATATATATATATATATATATATATTTTTTTTTATCAATTTTTATACTAAACAAATGAACTTCAAATAATGTATTAGATCAATTAATGAGTAAATTTTTAAAAATAATTTGGAACTAAAAAATATGCTCAGTAAATACCAAAAAGTGATTAGACCAAAACTATTTTAGAATGAGTCACAACTTTGGTAGTGCATGTAATTATATTTTTATGAATTTTTTCGTTAAGCAAATAAATTCAAAATGAAGTGAGATTTCATGTTTTATTTTTTATTTTTTAAAAATAAATCTATTAATTTTTAAGAATAATATGAAATATGTAAAATTTATCCAATTACTTACATATTGAATCAATATCAGGCAGCTCCTATATGTTCTAGGTTTGGGACCAGGTCAGGGGAAGGCTTCTACGGACCTGAGTTTTTGACGCCTTGTCAGGTGAAAATTTGGTGAGGGGACCTGGTCAAGAAGAAGAGTCTTCCAAAATTGACGCCTTCACAGAAATCCTTTTCATCACTAGGTTCACGAAGATGCCCAATTGTGAGGAATAAGAAACAATGGGAACCTAACATCCATACCATACCCCTAAAGTCATGGAAGCCTCAAGTATGAGGAATTCATTGATTAATTAAATACTATTAACAAGCATACACAAATTTTTGTTTGATCTTTTATACCGACAAATTTTAAGATATGGGGCTTTGACTAAAAAATCTCAACAACGGGTATGAACATTTGGATACCACAAAATAGAAGGAAAAACTATAGAATATTTAATTAAACATCATTAAAATAAAGCAAAAATATTTTTAATGAGAACTCTGTTTTTATTTTTATTTTTATTTTTTTTGCTGTTATATTTATCCTTTGTTTCTTATTCTCAAATATTTTTATAAAAATACACTACCAACAAAATCAAAATTTTAATATAATTATCTTTTAAGGTTAATTTCACTCACATCATCCCAGGATTTGGCTAAATACACTTTATCCCCATTGATTTGAAATTTCATTAAATAGGAGGAGAGGTGACTGAAAATAATACTTATTTTTTTAATAAGAGAGGAGGTGACTAAAAATAACAAATGAGAAAAATAAGGAAGATATTTGATCAAATTTTAAACCAATAAGGATTAAGTGTACTTAACCAAAACTTCTAAGAAAACTAATGAAATTAACCCTTATCTTTTCAGAAAGTTGAAAATATAAATAAATTAATTAAAATCAAATGACTTGCTTTAAAGCAAAATAGGAGTATCATATAAGGATCTCATACCAACACTCATATCATGTCATGTCCATACAAATACAATGGATGAAACTAGAAGATGCAGGTACCAAAGGAGCACCATATGCAACTTGCTTAGCTTGATTAAGACATCTGAACTTTGCATGTCCTTTACTTGGGCTGGGTGTTTTGGCCACATAAGACTAAGAGAGGGCAAAATTAATAGGGCCATGGAGTTCCAAACAATAACACATCCAAAGGGGTAGCTGAAGTTTGAACATATATATATATATATATATATATATATATATATATAATTTGAGTATTTAATGCAGCCATGGCACACGAAAGTGAATTTTTTAGGGTGTTGAACCACCTGGAAAGGTCTAGCTCTCTATTAAGGAAGGTTGAATTCAACCTAAATATTCATCAGTAGATCCCAGCTTAGAGAAAATACAGATCCATTCTTAATTTTATTTTTGGTTATTTAGGATAAATATTCTCCTGTTTTATTTTCAAGTGGTCCGAAATTTATAGTAAGATTAAATATCTTTTGTAGGATATATATATATATATATATATATATATATATATATATATATATATATATATATATATATATATATATAATTTGAGTATTTAATGCAGCCATGGCACACGAAAGTGAATTTTTTAGGGTGTTGAACCACCTGGAAAGGTCTAGCTCTCTATTAAGGAAGGTTGAATTCAACCCAAATATTCATCAGTAGATCCCAACTTAGAGAAAATACAGATCCATTCTTAATTTTATTTTTGGTTATTTAGGATAAATATTCTCTTGTTTTATTTTCAAGTGGTCCGAAATTTACAGTAAGATTAAATATCTTTTGTAGAAAGCCTTGCAATACGATTAACTCATCTGTGGGAAGTCCTATAACTACTTAATTTCTGTTCGATTCTTTACGTGGTTACTTTACTTTGAAGCTCATGTTGTTGGATTGGGGTGTCAGGTTCTGAGGACCCGGTGCAAGAAGAAGAGTCTTCCAAAATTCAAGCCTTCACAGAAATCCTTTTCATCACTAGGTTCACGAAAATGCCCAATTGTGAGGAATAAGAAATCTCTTAGCTTAAGATAAATCTAACCCTTGAAAAGTGGAGTACTCCTATTTTTTCTATTCCTATAACAAAAATCACCACTCCTCTCGTTCATTTTTGGAGTTTTTTTACAGTGGTTCCCTCCATTTTTGGTATATTTAACAAAAAAAAATCCATGTTGGCCCCCATTCCATATCCGTTTTCTTACTAAAAAACCATTTTTTCTTTCTGATAAGCTCACAATCAAACTAAAAATAAAAATATCAAACACATCTTTACCAAATAGAACCCAAACACATCTATAACAACAACAACAACGTGAAAACCAAACGGATTTACAAAAAAAAATTAAAATTTACGATAAACTGAAAAACTCATAAATCTTACCTGACCAATGACTTCCAAACTTTGAATTTGAGCCAAGGATGCAAGGGAAGGATGAAACTCTAAAGAGACGAAACCCTAAAGGGAAGAAAGGTAACTGGGAAGGAAGAAAGGTAATTGGGAAAATGAATAAACCTAATCGGGAAAGGGGGAAAAGGTAAAGGAAAGTTAAAACCGTAGTTGGTGACTACGACTTTGACTGTTTTTAAAAATAATCAAAGCGGTAGTCACCAACTACGGTTTTAAACTTAAAGTTAAAACCGTGGTTGGTGATTATGATTTTGACTGTTTTTAAAAAATAAAACCGTAGTTACCAACTACAGTTTTATGACGTGGCAATCTACGTGGCACAGACACATTAGATTGGGTATTTTTTTAGAAATGGGGGTACTTTATGAATTTTTTTATTTAAAAAGTAGTCTTTTGGGTCAAAGCTCAAATAAAAGTGTAGACTCCCATTTTGGGGCTTGTTTTTCTCATATTCATGTAGCTCATTTTTGCCAAGTGTCACAATTCTGGGTGGCCACGTGTCAACTCATGGATGACTGCTAGGGAATCACAATAGTGCTTTTGAAAGGCAATGAGAGGTCGACATGTGTCAAGAATATTATGAGAAAAGTTGCAGGCCGTTGCAAGAAATGAGCGTATTATGTTGGCAGAGGGAGGTGATTTTGTTGCTGGGTTGACATAGATATTTTGGGGAAGAGGATTGAGCTTGGAGAGCAAGCTGCTTGAGGGAGGCGTTTTTGGTGGTTGCTTTACAGAGACATTTTTTTTTTTCAGGAGGGAGAGGTAGCTTGGAGAGAAAGTTGGGATTACGAGAGAGAGGGTGAGACTACCAGAGAGATTATAGAGGGAGCAAAGCAAGCTGGAGGAAGAGTTATAGGGGACATTTTCATTTTCTTGGGGAGAAAGCTGGATATTCAGAGTTATAGAGAGGGAGTGAGGGATGATATTTTCTGGAGGGTGACAAAAAGACTGAGAGGGGAGCGTTTGCTGTGAGAATGTGAGAAATGTGTTAGTTGCTGGAGATTTTTGTTACAGAGGAGCCAAATATTCTGGAGGAGAAGGAGTTGAACCATTTTCACTCGAGGAGCTCAGGTATGAACACTACAGACACTTTCGCTTTGGATTTCTTGGTGTTCTTTCCTTGTCATTGTTGATCTTAAGTGTTGATCGTTGGGTTTGTTGTACTTAAGCTCGCATTACATTTGCTCTATTTTGTCCCCTCTCATACTCTTTATTCTTCCCTGTAAATGGCTGGATTCTTTTTTGAGTTTGATGTTTGATAGTTATATTGTAGACTTCCAGTTTGTCTCATCGATTTTGAGCCCATTCATTACTCATGAAATTTTTAGGGTATTGAACCACCTGGAAAGGTCTAGCCTTGCAATACGATTAACTCATCTGTGGGAAGTCCTATAACTACTTAATTTCTGTTCGATTCTTTACGTGGTTACTTTACTTTGAAGCTCATGTTGTTGGATTGGGGTGTCAGGTTCTAAGGACCCAGTGCAAGAAAAAGAGTCTTCCAAAATTCAAGTCTTCACAGAAATCCTTTTCATCACTAGGTTCACAAGGATGCCCAATTGTGAGGAATAAGAAATCTCATAGCTTAAGATAAATCTAACCCTTGAAAAGTGGAGTACTCCTATTTTTTCTATTCCTATAACAAAAATCACCGCTCCTATCGTTCATTTCTGGAGTTTTTTACAGTGGTCTCCTCCATTTTTGGTATCTTTAACAAAAAAGAAAAAAAAATCCATGTTGGCCCCCATTCCATATCATTTTTCTTACAAAAAAACCCTTTTTTCTTTTTGATAAGCTCACAATAAAAAAAATATATATATATATCAAACACATCTTTACCAAATAGAACCCAAACACATCTATAACAACAACAATAACGTGAAAACCAAACGGATTTACAAAAAAAATTAAAATTTACGATAAACTAAAAAACTCATAAATCTTACCTGACCAATGACTTCCAAACTTTGAATTTGAGCCAAGGATGCAACAAGAAGGATGAAACCCTAAAGAGACGAAACCCTAAAGGGAAGAAAGGTAACTGGGAAGGAAGAAAGGTAACTGGGAAAATGAATAAACCTAATTGGGAAAGGGGGAAAAGGTAAAGGAAAGTTAAAGCCGTAGTTGGTGACTACGACTTTGACTGTTTTTAAAAATGGTCAAAGCCGTAGTCACTAACTACGGTTTTAAACTTAAAGTTAAAACTGTGGTTGGTGACTATGATTTTGATTGTTTTTAAAAAATAAAACCGTAGTTATCAACTACGGTTTTATGACGAGGCAATCTACGTGGCGTAGACACATTAGATTGGGCATTATTTTAGAAATGGGGGTACTTTATGGATTTTTTTTTTAAAACATAGTCTTTTGGGTCAAATCTCGCTATGTTAAATATTAATTGCTTTATCTGTGTATTCTTATACTAAGCTAATATTATTTACATCATTAAAGTTTTCGCTACCACAACAATTACCACAATTTTCAATCGAGATTGTAAGTTCTTTAGGCATGAATTGATACCCTGGAAATTTTCTCGTATTAAATACTAAATATTAACTATAATAATCTAAAGTCTGTAAATTTGAAGTCCTGAATGACGCAAGAGATTTGGTAGAGGCAAAACACTTCATCAACCCAGAAGATGAAAATGATCTCACCTTCAAACTCTTTCTCTCAAAATCATAGTCCAACACATAGAACTCAAAATCCGAGGGCAGGTCTGGAATCAGCGCCAACTCCCCGTCATGGGTTGCCTTCAAATCCATGGAATGAAACTGGGACACCATCTGTTTGAAAGTATTCCACTCAGAGGGAAACACAATCCTCATCTCCCTGCTCCAAACCCCATTTTCATCGTCTTCCAATACCCATATGCTCAAGCTGTCACCCTTTCCCTCCAGCAGGCCGTTGAAATCCATCCAGGCCAGACGCTCACCGAATTTCTCCTGCGCGCTACACTGGTCGAAGAGGAAGAGATCATGGCGTAGCGACGGAACAAATCAAAACCTCTCGCTTCCCACACCGAAAGCCACCAGATTGATCTTCTTCCCCCTACGCCAGTACAAGCTTCCACCCATGCAATACCCTTTTTCGGAGAACCGATAAGTGGAATGATCATAGATGACGTCCCTCCATTGTTGGGAGCCCAAGGTCAGGATCTGGCAATTCCTGTTTGGCTTCACTTCGGCATAGATTTGAATCCTTGTTTTGAAGATTTTGTGGGTGTTGGCGCAAGGGTCAAAACCCAGATGGAAAGATGAGTTTTGGAAACGATTGTACTTGGATTGGGGGAGGGTGATGGTCTCTCTGCTGCTCGCATTGCAAACTCGAACCATCTCGCTATTTATCAAGCATATTAATCCATTTACACACTGTATCGCATACGCAAGACTGAAAAGGTGTTGATTGAATGATAATGATCGATTATGCTGTTGCTTCTACTGCTCTTCGGGATAAATTGAGACCAGTATAGTGTTGGGCGCACCGGCCGGAACATACTCCGGGAAGGAGAGGAGGAGGTCGTGGCCACCGGGGTGAGTGGTGGAGTAGAGTTCGGTGCAAATCAATGAAGGATGGATCAGAGATCATAGAACGCCATAGCTTCGAGATACATCGGAATCGGATGAGAGATTTGACGGGAAGTCTAGTGAGAATTTTGATAATCAAATCCAGGGGAATGGTAATTGGAACTTCGCCGTTCATCTTTACTCTGCTGCTGCTGCCTCCTCTTATGTAGAGGAATTTGTCAAAGAAAACCGAAACACAAACTCAGGGGGGAAACCAGGGTTAGGGCTTCAATTTCACAAGCAAATTTTTTGATAGAAAAATGTTGTTCGTCAACTTTTTATTTATATATATATATATATGGAGGAATTCAAACCCTAGCCCATAGTTGTGGGTTTGTGATTCGTTCCGAATGAGTATACATTTAAAAAAAATGTATTTTGTTTGAGATTTCCAAATGGAGTTCACTTTTAGAGCAAGAAAAAGAATGAAAGATAATGCATGTTTGGTTCCTAGGAAAGTAAAAAGTAAAGAAGGAAATGGTAAAGGAACTTTATGTACCTTCATTCATAACCGAATGTTTTCAGAATCGAACTGGTAATTGAACTGGAAAAGTTATTGGTTCACGGTACACCGGTTAGACTGGCGGTCAAACCGGTGACGTCATAAATATACAATTTATAAATGATTAAAATTTAAAATAATTATAAAAATAAAAATAATATTTATATATTATTTTAAAATTAAAATTTTATTTAAAAATTAGAAAATTAGTTTCAAATTAGAAATTTAAATTAAAATCATAATTTTAATTTTAAATTTTAAATTTTAATATTTATTTTTAAATAAAAAACTTATTTTAAAATCAGAAATTTATTTAAAATTGTAATGTTTTTAATTTTACCATTAAATCATATTTCATACCATTCATACCATCCATGTAAATCCATATAAAAAGGTTTCCATCCATGTAAATCCATATAAAATGCATTAATTCATATCTCATACCATACATGTAAATCCATATAGAAGGCATTTTTTACTTTATCCATATAAACTGAACAGTTGTCTTCACCTTGCTCCAATGGTGTCTCGCTATCATTCTCTGTCAAAACCGACCCTATCCCTTCTCAAATCCACCATTACCAAAACCAAGCTCCGCGACCCCACTCATCTTCTTCGCACTCCAGGCGCTTCTCCAACACTTCCAAGGCAAGCCCTAAACCCCACTTCACGAACCCATTTCAGTTTCTTCTATCAACAACATTTTTTAACCATCAGACCATCGAGGGGAGGGGGGTTTGTAGCGTCGGGAGGGGGCTTTGTAGTCTGGGGTCTTACAGCGCGAGGGAAGAAGAAAAGGGGGGATGGTTGCAACGAGTTTTGTGTCAGGGCGTCCGAATGGGTGGGTAGGCGGTGTAACGGTCGGGGAGACCGCCGGTGGGAGCTGGCATGGGTGTCGCAACGCGAGTGACAACTTCTTTACTTTCGGTCCAGATAGAGAATGAGACCTCCAAAACGACGTTTTTTTGATGTCAGAAACATCAAAACGACGTCGTTTTTATATTGTAATTTTTTTTTTAAAAAATATTAATTGAATCGTTCAGTTCGGATAGAACTAGCCGGTTCGTCTAATTTGCTGGTCAGACTATCGGTTCAATTGGTCTGATTTCGGTTCAACCTATTTTCGGGCCAATTGATCGGACCGGACCAGACCAAAACCGTGACTGGCTGGTGGTCAAACCGATCGGTCCGGTCTAGTTTTTAAAACCATGGTTTAGGGCTTAACCCTTTCTTCACATGTTCAACTTCGCTTTTCATGCTTTCTACAAAGTATAGACTTAATAATCACATCACATTCATTTCTTAAGCTCTAATAACTTCAAATTCACACAAACCTTGGAAATTACCAACTCTAAAGTAAGTCGTCTGAAGTTTACTTGAAACCAATGAAATCCTTAAGCTGACGAGATAAATGCATTGAATGAGAAATGCATATCTTGTAGCATGCTTAATGGGATATGTTATGTTATGTTATATTTATATTTAATTTGTGAAATAAATAGAAAAATTATATGGAATTTATTTTACAAAATAAGTAATACTTTAATGAACTGCCAGCAAAACTTTAGTTCTTGGGTGCTAGAATTGTTCAAGTGAGTATTGAGTAGTTAATCATTGTTTAAACAAAAAAAATAAAAAAATAAAATTGATATACAAAGATTCTAGAGACATCACTTTGTTTCTTACTAAAACTATGACTTAAAAAAGTTTTGGCATTTACATCTCAACTAAAGTCTTGACAAATGTTTAGTAGAGAATATTTACAAAGGTATAAATGTGGCTTTATCTGATAAATGAGATGCCAAAAGAATGTCTCCTACTTTGGGACTAAGACCTTGCAAAAAAACATAAATAAAAGTCAAAATTATTATTTTTTATTATAAATAATGGTTAATGTTACTCACTTCCCCTAAGTATTTGACTAAATATACTTGACTCTCGTTAATTTAAAATTGCATCAAATATCTCTCTTATTTCGAGCGAGAGTGAGGTGAATGAAAATAACAAATAAAATGGGTAGGAAGGTATTTGATGAAATTTCAAATTAATGGAGGTAGGTATATTTAGTAAAAAAAGAAAAGGATGCGAATGAAATTATCCCTTGTAAATAATTAAAATAAAATACAAATAAAAATGAAATTTACATATCATGAATGACTAAACTAATATCGTTTCCCTCAGGCAACTCATGAATCAAATAAAAGAATTCAAACCATATTTTCTTCAAATCCTCGACAACTTGCTTTGAGTATCTACAACCCAAGTTTTGGGCTGAGGATTTGTCCATATAATTTGAGGAAAGCTATGTGACACAATGTTTCAAACAAACCTCATTGATATGTGCCACGATATTTCTTCTTTCTTTGAGGAAAGCATGCCCATATGGACTCTTCCCACTTAATCTACAATGACTTTTGGAAATTTGGTCTATTTGGTGTCTTATCTTTTCAATTAAAGGGTTATTTAAATCTGATTGTTAGATTTTTTAAAAAATCATCATTGATATGTCGATCTTTTCTAAGCTCATGTGTGACACTTAGATAATTCACGCCATTTGATGGTGCTAAGTCAACCTTTTCCTAAACTTAGCTTGCTATGCTAAGCAACACTACTCGACTTGAAAGATAGGATGCACAACAAAGATAACACTAGAAGAAAGGAAGCTTTCATTTCACTAGAGCACCTTAAGATGTGTGAATCCTCTCAAGTGCTTAGTGCCTTGAACAAATGATGTCACTCTCCATTTAGAATATCCCACACTTTTCCCACAAAGGTTCCAACCTATCTTAAAATTTTGTAGAATGTCCCATACAAAAGCTATGTACAAGATATCAAACTCTTTAAAATATCCCACACTTTTCCCTTGTCTTGCAACCTTGTGTAAAGATGTGTGGACTTCCCTTGAATCTTCCACTCTCATCAATTAGTGTAGATGACTCCAAATGTTTGCAAAAGTTTTCTGCTCCTTTATATAAGCTCAAGGGAGGTTTTGAGCAGGTTGTGACACTTAGCACTTTTATAGTCCAAAATATTATTAACAATCAACCCATATGTGAGTCTTCCTTTCAACCCAAAGAATACTGGGTGATTGCTTGTGTTTCTTAATCTTACCTTAGGATGATTACTTATATTTCTTAATTTTGTGATGTATACAATCAAAAAATAATTATAATGTGAAAACAAATTGATTTGTAAGAAATTAAGGAATCAATGTCATACCTCATATCATAACAAATTTTCTCAAAAACTAGGGAACAAGTAGAAATCATAGGGGATCGACTCATTTTTGTTGCAAAATATTCCTTTGACCTATTCTACGAAAGCTTGACAATTGTTTACTTTTGGAACAACTCTCAAATGTGTAATAATTGCATGATTTCCCTTGACAACAATGTCCTAAATGCCTAAGTTTTCATGATATATATTTGCCTATGAGAACCTCTGCATAATTTATATTATGTAGAAAAATTAATGATTTTTAAGCTCATATAACTACAAGCTATATTAAGTATGTTTTATATAAAAAATCAAATTTATGGCCCAAAGTTATAAATGTGAAAAAAAGAAAACAACTTATTTTATTCATACTCAAAAGCTATGGAATATGATTTGAAAATTATTCATAGCCAAAGCAATAAAAATAAGAAAATCAATATTTTTTTTCCTGCTAACTAGAAACTATGCTCAAGTTATTATAATAGCTAAAAACTATGCGATTATTTGATTATTTAATTACTAAATTCTTGTATAATTTTTTATTCTCAATTTCTTTAATATAGTTCTTATGAAACTTGAATTTGTTGCTATGATATTTTGAGAAAATTTGTTTCTCTTGGATATATCCTTGATGTCGAGATTCACTTGGATGGTGTGATCTTAGTTTAACCATTAAGAAAATGGAAATCATGTATCCTCATACAATCATGCAAAACCAATAATATTTCTTCACCATCATATTGATATAAGTTTGAAAAGTGAATACCTCATAGTACTAGACCCTTTCATCTTTTGAAGTAGTTTGAAATAAAGAAATGACCATCAAAAGGCTATTATCCTCTTGAAAGCTCATTATGGTTGGATATACTTAAGGCCACAATATTTTAAATTTGTCAATAAATATTGAGAAAATAAAGGCTAATCTTTAAAAGAGAAAACACCCAAGAGGGAGGAGGGTGAATTGGGATTAAAAAAAATCTTTTTAAACACAACAAATTTAAGCACAAGAGAGCAAATAGAAAGAAATAAAGTTAGAGAATTCAAGCTCAGATTTTATAATGGTTCGACACTTTCTTGCCTACGTCCACTCTCCTCAAGCTCCTAACCGAGTGAGGGTTCTACTAACTTGAAACTTCAACCAAGCTTCTAATCACTTTTACACTTGGATTCCGACTCACAATTTCTTCAAGTTTCAACTCACTTGAAGGCTTTAACATTCAATTAGCAATTATGAATCTCTCAACCTAGCTCAACAAAGGCTCAAATACAACTCAAGGCTAGGATGAATCACAAAGGTGCATTAAAGGATATGCAAATGGAGATTTAATGCACCAAGAAAAGAATGAGAGCTTTTAAGGCAAGAACAAGTAGGTAGACAAATTAATGCAGGTGTTATAAATGAAAAGGAGCTTTCTACTTATAGGTTTCTAATCTCAAGAGCAAAAAAAAACAAAAGACAGCCTCAACCGGTTGAGCTGGGGGTTGACTGGTTCACTAGCCGTTGGAGCATTTAATGCTTGGTAGGTGACCGTTACCCTCGATCGGACCTCGATCTGGAAGACAGATCCCTCGACCGGGAAGGAAGGCTACCGGAAGAGAGAGAGAGAGAGAGAGAGAGAGAGAGAGAGAGTTTTTGTACCTCTTGAATGGACCTCAATCGGGAAGAGAGAATCGGTCGACAGGTACCTTGACCGGTTGAGCCGGTTTAGACAGAGCCTTGACCGGTTCACCATTTTTGACCCAAAAACCTATCTTTTTCTAGTATTTTCTCTTCTAAAACTTAGGCAAGGTCTTTAGGTAAATTAATATGCCAATTTTGAAGTGATTTGCCTAAGGTTCATTTGATAAAACTTGGGTTTTGATGAAATTGTAACTTTAAAGAATAAACCGAGTTTTTCAAAGATGCATGAAATGATATGTAAATCCTAAGTGCACTCATGCATTCATCTAACATATGTTTCCTATGACTAAAGGTCTTCCAAAGTTTTGATCTTGCATCCATTAGGTCATTTGATGAATTTCCAAACTAACACATGAAATTCTTTATAATTCAAACCAATTAGTAACTTAACCATCGTTTGTTATCATCAAAACATGATTAGGAGAACCCTTGGGCTAACAATCCCTTTTTTTTGATGATGACAAACCTTGGTTATCTAGGAGAAGAGAAATCTCCCTCTCAAACCAATCATGGGTCAATAATAAAAATTTACAAAGTTAAAACCAAGATAATCAAGACATGCTAGAGAGAATTTGTAATAAGAAACAATGTGAGTCATTAAACATATATGCATATCATATATAAGTCAAATGTATCACAATCCAATATGTACGATCCAAACAATGATATGACAATGATATGCATGTAAGGTGGTGTTAATTTTTTGGCTGAATAAAAAAAGCCAAAATATTTGGTTTTTTCTATTCAACTAAAAGTACCTTATTGATATTAACCAACGTAACTAAAGTGAACTTGTTATTAATAAGTTTAGTTTAATTATATTGGTTGATGTCAATGAGTTATTTTTAGCTGAATAGAAAAAACCAAATATTTTGGTTTTTTCTATTCAACCAAAAAACAAACACCACCTAAGTCTCCCATAGACTCCTAGATCCTAAATATTTCTCCCTTTTGGCAACATAAAAAAAGGAACAAAGGGGGTCTCTAAGAAATCCAGGTTGAGGAGGTGGAGGTGGAAACACAATGCACAAATAAGCCATCATCTCCTCATGTTGACTCTCCAAGCAATCCTCAATACGCTCAATCATCTATTAGAGATTCTCAAACTATGAACTGAAGCCAGCTTGATGCTGATCCATGTGATCCTCAATATGCTCAAACCTCTGTTGGAGATACTCAAACTGAGAAATGAAGCCAGCTTGATATTGATCCATGCGATCCTCCATAAAGTAGAACCATGTATCATTGACTACAACAAGCTCTTTTATATGAATGCCTAGAGAGCTAAATTGAGCAGATAAATCCATCCATGGAGCATGGTCAAGAGTGAGAGGTGTCTGAGGAGGTGGTATCTCAGTATGAGGAGGCTCAGTGAATGCAGGTCTAGAGGAAGACTCAGTGAATGACGACTGAGTAGATGGACCTCCTGTATAACCTCAAATTGAACACCCTCTGATTGGAGTGGAGGAATGTTAAGCTCTGGCTCTCACTACTGATAGTCACTCTGAAGGTCTACTATTCCTTCCATTTCTCGTATCTCGGTCTCTTCCTCAACTTCGAGATGTGTCTGTCCCTATCCTTGGGCTTGTGCATGTTATCTCTCTACTCTCATTACACAAGAACCATATGGGGCCTTCTCAAATTTTATCATCGTCATCGACTGATCATCATATGTATCATAAGTGATGGGGGCCTCAAAATCTGTCTCTCTGCTCAAGTCAACGCCGACATTCTTGAACACTCTAGTGAGGAAGCGATCATAGAGGAGTACACGAGTTGTGCTCTCGCAACATGAGATCATGTGCATCATCATCAAGTACCCCAAGTGGATTCGTTTCCCAGTTAGAATAGAGTCAATAAGGAATGCCTCATAGTAAGAGACCTCATCTCGGTGTCCGTCCCGTGTAAGAAAGATAGAGCACAACATATGGTGTAGCACAACAAATTGGCTCCGAAATAGTGACCACTGGAAACTAACCCATCCTAGTGAATAGACCATCGAATCCAAAATGCTGAAGTTGGGGAAAATTAATATTTCTCCCAATAACTACTCGTTTATGAGCAAAATGCTACTTGTACCACTGGTAGTCCTCCACGAAACGGAACAAGACGGTGTCAAACCTCGCTTTTTAGTGTGCCTCCGATTGAGACGGCTTAGCTGGGCGCTTGCGCTGTGCCCTAGAGGCAGCAGACTCTTGTCTAGGAGCCATATGAAGGAAGAAACAAAGGAGTAGTGATTGGTAGAGAGAGACACACTCACAACTAAAACCCTAGACGTGCGAAAATGGAGATGGAGCAGTGCTGAAGTTGATTGTGACACACAGGATGAAGAGAAGGTGACCCAAATCCAAAACCTTAATTTCCAATCTTCCTAAAAATCCAATCCAAAGCCTTTAATCTGCTGCAATGACCTCAAAAATCACTCATTGACAACTGAATCAGTAGAGTGCTTGAAGAACTAGAGGAAACCAGTGAGAAAATTAAGCGTGGGAGTCCCTTAAAATCCCAAATCCCAATAAACCGATTGACCGATCTTGGTCCGATAGACCGTTTGGTCAATGCGGTCAATATTTTGACTTTCCAATTTTTTGCTCACTTTCTCATTTTGTGATCCTTCCCCTGCCATTTTCAGTTGAAATCCCCAATTTTTGATGCCCAATGCCAAAGGAATTTTGATTTTTAGTTGAAATTTGACCATTATCTAAATATATGTCTATATGATGCATATGCCATGAAATTCATGCAATCAGAAGGTATATTCATTAAGAATTCATTAAGCAAACATTATATCATAAATAAATCACCCCTAGTTGTCTTCTAATATTAACAAAATTTTCTTCACTTAGAGGTTTTGTGAAGATATCAACAATTGATCTTTTGTGCTTACAAATTCAAGTGTTATGTCACCTTTTTGTGCATGATCTCTAAGAAAATGATGTCTAATCATTTTCTTTGGTTTTTATGAAAAGAGTTGTGTCTATTTTTTCCATTTTAAAACCTTTTTTAAAAAGAAATTTACTCAATCTTTCATACCATGCTCTAGGTGCTTGTTTCAAACCATAAAGTGCCTTTTTAAGTTTGAAAACATGGTTAGAAAAGTTGAAACTTTGAAAGCCGGGTGGTTGTTCAACATATACTTCTTTATTTATAAAACCATTAAAAAAAACACTTTTCACATCCATTTGATATAAAACAAAGTCTTTAAAACATGTAAAGGCAAGTAGCATCCTAATTGATTTCAACCTAGCTATGGGGGCAAAGGTTTCTTCATAATATATCATTTCTTCTTGATTAAAACCTTGGGCTACCAACCTTGCTTGTTTCTAACAATTATGCCATTTTCATCAATTTTAGTTCTAAAAACCCATCTAGTTCCAATAACACTTTGATTTGAAGGTCTTGGTACTAATTCCCATACTTCACTTCTTTCAAATTAATTTAACTCCTCTTGCATAGAAATCATCCAATTTTCATCATCTAAAGCATTATTTATATTTTTAGGCTCACTTTGAGAGATAAAAGCTAGATTATTGCAAATGTTTCTAAGAGATGATCTAGTTCTTACCCACTAGATGGATTACCTATAATTTGATCTTGTGGGTAATTGATGACAAACTTCCATTCTTTAGGAAGATCTTGGCTTGATTGACCTTGTACTTGTTGAGGAGGGGGTAGTGCTAATGGTGATCCTTCTTTCTTGGGATCCTCTCCATTTTCTTGTTGTTGTCTTCTATATTCAATTTGCAATATTCCCATGGAGGTTTCCAAACCTAAATCATCATAAACATTCTCTCTTTCTTGGAGAGAATTGTTAGATTCATAAAAAATAACATGGATGGACTCCTTTACAACTATGGTTCTTTTGTTAAAAACTCTAAAAGCTTTACTTGAAGTTGAGTAACCAAGGAAAATTCCAACATCTGATTTTGCATCAAATTTTCCAAGATTGTCTTTGGTGTTTAATATAAAACATTTGCATCCAAAGACTTTGAAATAACTAATGTTGGATTTCTTGTTTTTCCAAAGCTCATAGGGAGTTTTCTTAAGAATGGGCCTCAATGGATGGACTCCTTTACAACCATGGTTCTTTTGTTAAAAACTCTAAAAACTTTACTTGAAGTTGAGTAACCAAGGAAAATTCCAACTTTCGATTTTGCATCAAATTTTCCAAGATTGTCTTTGGTGCTTAATATAAAACATTTGCATCCAAAGACTTTGAAATAGCTAATATTGGGTTTCTTGTTTTTCCAAAGCTCATAGGAAGTTTTTTTAAGAATGGGTCTCAATAATATTCTATTTAAAACATAACAAGAAATGTTAACCGCTTCAGCCCAAAAATATTTTGGTAAGTTATTTTCATTTAGCATGGTTCTTGCCATCTCTTGAAGAATTCTATTTTTCCTTTCAACTACCCCATTTTGTTGAGGAGTTCTAGGAGCCGAAAAATTGTGGTCAATTCCATGCTCATTGCAATATTCTTCAAAATCAATATTTTCAAATTCTCTCCCAGGGTCACTTCTTATACAAGTAATTGCAAAACCTTTTTCATTTTGAACCTTATTGCATAACTTTGAAAACTCATAAAAGGCTTCATTCTTTTGACTTAAAAACAAGACCCATGTGTATCTAGAGAAGTCATCCACAATAACATATGCATAAGATTTTCCTCTAAGACTTGGTGTCCTAGAGGGACCAAATAAATCCATATGCAACAACTCAAGTGGCCTAAATGTGGAAATGAGTTTTTTGTTTTTAAAAGAGTTTTTGATTTGCTTTCCCACTTGACAAGTTTCACAAACTTTATCTTTTTAAAAATTTATTTTGGGAAGGCCTCTATCAAGTTCATCTTTGTTGAGTTGGGAAATGAGGTCCATGTTAGCATGTCCCAACTTCCTATGCCACAACCAACTTTGATCATGCATGCTTGAAAAACATCTATCATAACCATCATATTTTGAAATATTTATAGCGTAAACATTATCACATATATGGCCCATGAAGATGGTTTTATCATTTTGAATATCCTTGATGATGCAATAAGATGTTTCAAAAATCACTTTAAAACCTTTGTCACAAAGTTGACTAATGCTTAAAAGGTTATGTTTTAAACCATCTACTAATAAAACACTTTCAATGAGAGAGGATGTGCCATTACCAATGTTGCCTTGACCAATGATCCTTCATTTTGCATTGTCTCCAAAGGTAACATATCCTCCATTTTTCTTTATAAGAAAAACACACTTGGATTCATCTCCGGTCATGTGTCTTGAGCATCCACTATCCACGAACCACTTATCCTTCTTTGAATCCTACAACATAAAATTCAAGTTGATTTAGGTACCCATATCTTTTTGGGTCCTTAAGGGTTAATGACCTTGGATTTTTCAATCCAAATATTTTTAGCTTTTGCATTTGAATTCTTTTGAGAACCATTTCTTAAAGGGCATTGTAGACTTTCCATTTTGTCCTCCTAACACAAGTCCTTTTACGTGTTTGTTCGGTACTTTACAACAATTCCCTGGTGGCTCATTACTACTTATGTAGCTTACCTTTTCTGAGCCACTTTGGAGACTTTGGTTGAGAGGTTTATCCGGTTTCACATTATGACATTGGTTGCGCTTCAAGTTTAGACTAGGCTTCACTTAGGTGCACTTTAGGTTAGACTCACCCAGTCTTACTATAGGCTCGTATAGGTACACCTAGCCCATTAGGCACCACCTTAGGCCCACTTAGGCACCCTAGGCCCATTTAGGTACACTTGGCCCATTAGACACCTTAGGCCCATCTAGGTTTACTTAGACCCACTTAGGCACACACTTGACCCATTAGACATTCTTAACGTGATTTGTATGGTTGCATGACTCATTTATCTCATTTATTTATTTATTTATTTATTATTTTATTATTATTATCAATCACTTTTAGTTAATCATTTGTCATTATATATATATATATATATATATATATATATATATATATATATATATATATATATATATATATATATATATTTATTTTAATTTATTTTTATTGTTATCAATCATTTTTGTTTATTTAGTTATTTTGTTTTTTTTTTTATTATTTTGTTCATTATCTTGTTATTTATTCATTTATCTATTATTATCTTATCATTCTCCGATTTATTTATTATTTTATTTATTCAGTTATTTAATTTAATAATTTGATGTTTTTATAGGAAAATCTACCAACCGGAGGAAAAAGAATTTTGAAATTGGTAAGACTTTTAAAAGGAAATGAACTCTTCTAGAAAACTAAAATAGGGATGGAGTTTTTGGAAAAGATGGGACTCTTTAGGTGATATGCATGGATTGGTTTTGTTTGAAATTTAAAAGAGTTTTTTCTAGTAGATGAGATAGAATTCAGAAATGGGAAGAGTCCTCAAGTGGGACGACTGTCAATTGTTATAAAAAGCATAGGCTGGTGGTTTTGAAAGGATTCTAGAGAGGGTCTTCATAAGTTGAGGGGAGGAAACATGGCTTTTTGAAGAAGAGCATGACCAATTTTTTTAGGGACACGAATTTTTGAGGAAAAGTATGACCAGATTTTTGAGGGGAGGAAACATGGCTTTTTGAAGAGGAGCATGACCAAATTTTTTAGGGAGGCTACGCGAATTTTTGAGGAAAAGTATGACCAGATTTTTTAGGGGAGGAAACATGGCTTTTTGAAGAGGAGCATGACCAGATTTTTTAGGGAGGCTACACGACTTTTTGAAGAGAAACATGATTAGATTTTTTTAGGAGGACAACGTAGCTTTTTGAAGAAGAACTTCACCAGATTTTTAAGAGGACTCACGACGGATCTTGAAAGCATCATGGCTGAAGAAAAATCAGAGAATACTATGGGTGCATCTTGAAATGGATATGTTATATAATTTATGCTTGTCCTAACCACTTTAGCATTTTTGGAGGAATCTTATAAATTATGCATGCTATCCAGGTACGCTCTCTATCGTTTGTTTTTTGGAATTTTATGAACATGCATGTTGTTGTGAGCCATATCCATGTCTAATTCCATCTTTGGGTGTTTAGATGTATGTTAAATTTGCTTGGATAAAATGCATGTTGCGTACTATATTTTTATACTAACTTTGATGTCTTATGATAGCTCTTGAGAGGAAGTCCAAGTACACATCCTAACCTTCCTTTGCGATTGTGATTGGTTTTCTTGTTTGGCATGCTATTTTTTTGAAATCACCTAGCCTATCTAGGTATCTATAATCAACCAAATTAATTGCCACATTTCCCTTAGCTTAGTTAGTAGAGACCTTTATAGGGCTTAGAGGGGTGCTACCTTTTAGAGGTATCTTCCCAATAGGTAACCTGATCCCCGGACCTAGACTCGGGTTTTTCAAAGACACGTTTTTCCAAAAACTATGGAGTCACTTCTTTAGGGTTTTCTTTCTTATTTTATTTTTCCTTTTAAAATAAAATAAAATAAGTGGCGACTCCGACTTTTCCAAAACTAATTTTTCATAAATGAAAAATGAGGCTCGCCGATTGAGTGAGGGCGCATGTGAAAAATGTGGGTCCATAAATTGGTGACTCCACTAGGGATTTTGAGGATCAAGCTTGAATACTAGTTGAGGAAAATGTGGCGTTTAATTGGTCGATTAGAGAGTACCTTTCTTTTTTAGGCAAGGTGATTCGATTTGCTTGCTTGTTTGGTTTGCTATCTCAACATGTTTGATTGCCTTGAATGATCACTTGATTGTTTGCTCACTTCAGTATGATTCACTCTCACATATGTTAGATAAGACATTGTTTGTATGATATCTATCTACTTGGTATGACTGCTTGTCGCGTGACAACTCTTGCTCCTATATGATTGTATGATTCATTTTCTTTGTTTACCATCTCACTTTATTTCTTAGGTTTTTCGGATGCACCCACATCCTTCACTGTGCACTTTAGATTATCCTTGAGTGTTGAGAAATGGGAGAGACTTCACAGTTAGGAAATACCTTGGGAAAACGAGGAAGTGCATGTGTGGAGGTGATAACCACTTTGCATGGAAGCACCCCATCTCCTTGGAGGTGTGCAGAGGGTTGCGTACTACTGGAGGGTACGATAACTTCTGCTAGGGATTCTTTAACCTATTTTATCTCATAGAGCCACCTCAACGTTGTAGGCTAGCCTAGATCCAATTAAGGTTTCATTCTTACATGTGGGTGCATCTATGGACCTTCAAAGCTGCCAAAGTCATAGTTGGATTCGATTACCATCTCCATAGTCTCCTTTGGTGTGATCAGAGGTGGGTATTAGATTGAGTACATTTGGGCTATGTTTTTACGCACTTATTAGTTGATTTCTACAGAGTCACCTTTGTACCACACCTTATCCAGAGTTTCCATATTTGTAGGAGGCTTTACCGTATCCGATCTGGATTCGCCTTTGTGGATTAGAGTTGGAGGTAGATTGACTAGAGTATCAAACCAGTCAGACCAAAGATTAGATCAGAGAGAGATGAACTCACAGATAGTTACCATTGACCGTTTTGCTGTAGCCATGGCCTCGATCAAGGAGACTATAGCTAACATTGGTTAGAGGATAGATGGGTAGTAGACCCAACAGGTCCCGATTCAGGAGGGTGCCCCGTATGACCCCATAGTACCATTACCCCCTCCACCTAGTCAGTCGACCTCCCAACCTATACCATTTACTTTGCATAGTCAGACCGAGGTTGCCCCACCTCCTGTCATAGTGCCTACCCCGATCTCAGAGGACCCACATGCTCGTATGGATATACTTGAGCAGAGGTTGAGGCAGATGAGGACTTCCGACGGAGTTATTACCTAAGAGGATTTTGATGGAGCACCAGTGGCCAGTTTACCGGCCAAGTTTAGGATGCCTGAGATTGAGAGATACATGGGCATAGGCTGTCCTCGCATCCATTTAAGGCTTTATAGTACGATTATGAGGGCCCATGGACTGGATGAGGCCCAGATGGTTATGCTTTTCCCCATGTCCTTGAGCGGTGTGGCACAATGTTGGTTCGCTTCATTGGATGTATCATGCCGTAGGACTTAGGATGATCTGACCCATGAGTTTTTGAGACAATTTGCAGTTAACAATGTCATTGATGTTTCGACGAGAGAGTTAGAGGCTTTGAGATAGAGGCTAGAGGAGTCAGTTACCTCATTTATCTCTCGTTAGAGGAAGAATATTTCACATATTATTGATCATCCTTTAGAGAAGGATCAGATTAGTATGATTTTGAGGAGCCTACAACCTAGATTTGCTAGACACTTGATGGGATTTCCCCATACAAATTTTGGATCCTTGGTACAAGCTTTGTATGGTATAGAGGAAGGCATTGCTAGAGGATTGTGGCCTGAGTCTTTCCTTAGTGACTCTAAGGGAAGAAGCCTTTAGGAGGACAAAGATCAGGAGATGTTGGTGCTATCAATTCAGTAGGAATGAGACCTCTTAGACGCTATCAGACAGTTGGATAGACTTCTGGATTCTACTACCCACCCTCATATCATGTGCAATATATCTGCTCCCTCCAGACCCATGACTCCTACTTATATACATCCAGTCTCACAACCCGTTTTTGATGCACATGTCACAGAGAGACCCCCTGCCCCATACACTCGACCCCGAGCTCTATAGACCAATACTTATGTACAAAGGCTGACACGACAATTCTCCCAGTTGGGTATGCCTTTGAGTCGAGCTTTTCAGAAGCTCATGGAGGGTGGATTACTGACTTCATTGGCACCTAGGCCAGCACCTTAGCCAATGCCTTTTCGCTTTAGATTATACCTACACTGTTCCTACTATCAGGGTCCAGGGCATGACACGGACCACTATAGTGCTCTGAGACATGCTATTCAGGATTTGATAGACCAGGGTTTGGTTAACTTGGGACAGCCAAGTGTAACCACTAATCCTCTTTTTGCCCATTCTACACATGCAGTGCCACCATCTCCAGGAGATATCCACCACATAGACCTTATAGAGGATGATTGTATACATATGTTGAGTTGGGATGATGGATTACCCGAGCCGATTGTTTTGCATGATAGTTGTAAGGTTGATGGGGTCTCATTGGGTCCTCAAGTTTCTACATCATTCAGTTTGATCCTAGATGGGGCGCCATTCCATATGACTCTTTCTACACCTTTGGTTATCGAACGCCAGGATTCCTTTGTCTCGTTCACTTTGTGGCTAGAGGATGATGATTCAGATGGGAGAGATATACAGATTGTGACTCGTAGTGGGAGGATAGCTTAACCACTACCAACAACAATCAGGCCATTTGAGGGGTCAACCTCTCATGAGAAGGTTAGGAAAGAGGACGATGGGGTTTTGAGACAGTTATAGAGCACCCAGGCTCGTATTTCTATTTGGAGCTTATTAGCATTATCTAGTACTCATAGAGATGCTTTGATTCGAGCCTTGAGTCAGATCAGAGTAGAGACTACCACCACTCAAAAGGGGTTGATTCATATGATGATAGTCGACATGACCGCTTGCATTGTGTTTTCAGATGATGATTTGCCACCTGAGGGTTTAGACCATGTACGCCTCCTATATATCACAGTTGGTTGTTCAGGCCACAAAGTTCTATATGTCCTGTTGGACAATGGCTTAGCCCTGAACATTTGCCTTTTAGCCATTGTCGTAGCCCTTAGTTTCGCACCTTCAGATTTTGGTCCTTTTACTTAGATAGTCAGAGCGTATGATAGCACCAAGAGGAAGGTTATGGGTACCTTAATGATTGATTTACAGATTGGTCCAACCACATTCTCTACTTTGTTCCAGGTTTTGAGGATTCCTACATCCTTTAACCTATTACTAGACCGACCTTGGAATCATAGAGCTGAAGCTATTCCTTTTTCCCTTCATCAAAAGGTGAAGTTCATTCATGGTGGGCAGGTCATCACAATACAGTCTACTAGAGATATGTTTGCCTCTTCTGAGCCAGTACTTCAGATCATCCATAGTGATAATGACCTATTTAGATCATCCATAGTGATAGTGATACAGTCTACTAGAGACTCTTGAGATTGAAGATTTTTGCAGAGATTTTGTAGCTATGTCATTTGATTAGCACAACAGTACAATGGTTCTTGATATGATGAGGGGTATGACTTTTTGACCTGGCATGGGGTTAAGACGACGTCAGTAGGGACCCAGTGAGTTTATAGTTGCTATTGACCATGATATGACATTTGGACTTGGGTTCATTCCTATTGAGGCCGATTATCGATACATGGCGCGACTGCACAAGGAGAGAGTGAGGGCCCGTTTGTCTCACGCACCATTTGATTATCCTATTCGACCCTATATGATGAGTTTGGACGACTACTTTGTTAGATGATCAGAGATTCGACCCCGTCTAGAGGATATTGATAATATGGCTCATACAAATAGAGAGATTGAGCTTCAACATCTATTTCACCAGTTACATTTGAGTGATGGGGTTCATGGCATTTCTGCTTCTATGGAGATTACTCCTCCATCTCTAGATCAAGTTAGTTTGTTGTCCCTATGCTTTCCAGAGAAGGTCACTGATGATGGAGTGGTCGTTGATCCCACTAAGATGATTGATAGAGTTGTTCCCTATGATGAGTACCAAGATGAGATGGACATGATGAACATGAGTCAGATTACTAGCATTGTTCAACTTTAGCCTGTTTCACCATTTGATATGTTTGGGGTGTCTACTATTGAGGTTGTTGAGGAGACCCTGACTATTCCTGTTCCAAAGCTTTTAGAGGATGATGATAGTTTGTTTGAGGGCATTGTTAGTCTAGTTGAGGGAGTATCCGACCTTGTGGACCCACCTATTACCTTTGATGTTTTATCTGGATTTGTTTCCCGCTTTGACGATGTTTCTATTGCTTCATTTATGGATTTGAGTATTTTTGAGTATTCGCCTGTCTCTTGTGTTAATATCTCTATATATGTACCCCACTCACCAACTCCATAGATATTTGATATAGATGATGAGATTGCACAACCCGATTCAAATAGAGACTCTTTTGATCATGCTTCTAATCTCATAGGTGTGAGAGTTTCACCTACTATAGGGGATGTTGAGACTGTTGATTTTGGCATAGAGGATCGGCATAGAGAGTTGAAGATCGGTTTACCCCTATTCATAGGTGAGAGAGATATACTTATTCATTTACTCAGGTCATACTTGCATATCTTTGCATGGTCTTATGAGGACATGCATGGTCTCGATCCCTCTATAGTCCAGCACCACTTGCTTGTTCGGCCACATGCCAGATCGATTAAGCAGAAATTGAGGCGATTGCACCCGCGTTGGAGTCTACAGGTGAAAGAGGAGATTAAAAAACAACTTAGTGTTGGATTTATATCAGTAGTTGAGTATCCAGAGTGGTTGGCTAACGTCGTCCTTGTTCCCAAAAATGATGACAAAGTTAGAGTTTGCGTTGACTTCAGAGACTTTAATAAAGCTAGCCTTAAAGATGACTTTCCTCTCCCACATATTGATTTTTTGGTTGATAACATTGTAGGCCATTCGATGTTGTCTTTCATGGATGGGTTTTCAGGGTATAATAAGATTTTGATGGCTTCAAAGGATATGGAGAAGACAACTTTTATTACTGAGTAGGGTACCTACTGTTACAGGGTCATGCCATTTGGGTTGAAGAATGTCGGAACCACTTATCAAAGGGCCGCTACTACCTTGTTTCATGACATGATTCATAGGGCTGTTGAAGTTTATGTGGATGATATGATTGTGAAATCCCGAAGCAGAGCAGATCGCCTAACAACTCTAGAAAGATTCTTCGAGAGGATCCGAAAATTTAGATTAAGGTTGAATCCCAAGAAGTGCACCTTTGGAGTGACTTATGGGAAATTTTTGGGGCACATGGTTAGTGAGTGGGGCATAGAGGTCAACCCAGATAAGATCAAAGCCATACTTGACATGCCTGTACCGAAGATAGAGAAAGAGATTAGGGGTTTTCTGGGTGGGTTACAGTACATCAATCGTTTCATAGCCAGATTGACTTACATATGTGACCCCATCTTTAGTCTATTGAGGAAGAACCAACCAACAGTTTGGAATGATGATTGCTAACTTGCATTTGTGAAGATTAAGGAGTATTTGATTTCTCTTCCTGTTTTAGTGCCTCCTATGCTGTGACGTCCATTTCTTCTGTATTTGTTAGTTTTAGACATGACCTTAGGATGTATGTAAGCTCAACTTGATGACTCAGGGAAGGAGCGAGCTATTTACTATCTGAGTAAGAGGATGCTAGAGTATGAGATGAGATATGTTATGATTGAGCGCCTTTGCTTAGCACTAGTTTGGTCTACCAGGAGATTGAGGCATTACATGACAGAGTATTCGGTGCACTTGATATCCCGCCTAGATCCGTTGAGATACTTATTTGACAGACTTGCATTGAATGGTAGACTGATGAGATGACTCGTACTTTTGATAGAGTTCGATATTCAATATGTTTCTCAGAAGTCCATTAAGGGAAGTATTGTCACCGATCACTTAGCTTTGCTACCGACATCTAAGGATAGACCAGTTGATGATGATTTTCTAGATGAAGTGTTTGTTGCTATGACTAGCTTATCAGGATGGTGCATGTACTTCGATGGTGTAACTAATTAGTCAGGGTATGGGATAGGTGTTCTGTTGGTATCCCCTCAAGGTGATCATATTCCGAGGTTAGTTTGTTTGGCATTCTCTGATCGAGATCTTGCGACGAATAACATAATTGAGTATGAGGCTTGTATTCTTGGTTTAGAGACTGTATTGGAGTTTGCCATTAGATAGATGAAGGTATTTAGTGACTCCAATCGGTACTCAGATAGATTTAGGAAGATTGGAAGACTAGGGATGTAAAGCTTAGGTTGTATCATGCTTATTTGGAGTTAGTAGTTGGGAGATTTGATGACTTGAGATATGTTCATCTGCCTAGAGCGTAGAACCGGTTTGTCGACGCCTTAGCTACTCTAGTTTCTTCTATACACATTCCGATTGATGTGGTTATACGTCCATTGCTGATTGAGTTAAGGTCTGCACATGCTTACCGTTGTTTGATTAGAGAGACAGAGGTCCAGGATGATCTACCTTGGTATCATGACATTTATCAGTTTCTTAGATTTGGCACATACCTTGAGGTAGCCACAACCAAGGGCCGGAGAGCCCTGAGGTAGTTGGCCACTAGATTTTTTATTTGTGGAGATACCTTATATAGGCAATCAATTGATGGTATGCATCTATTATGTTTAGATCGAGCCTCTGCAGATCGAGTGATGAGAGAGGTTCATGCAGGGGTTTGTGGTCCGCATATGGGAGGACACATGCTAGCCTGTAAGATTATGAGGACGGGTTATTTCTGGTTGACTATGGAGACAGATTGTTGTCAGTTTGTTTAGAAATGCCCAGAGTGTCTCATGGTGATCTCATTCATGCACCTCCATCAGAGGTACACGCTTTGACCTCGCCATGGCCATTCTCAGTATGGGGTATTGATATTATTAGGAAGATTCCACCAAAATCTTTTAGTGGTTATAAGTTCATCCTAGTCGACATAGATTATTTCACCAAGTGGGTGGTAGCTGTATCGTATGCAAGGTTGACATCTGCTAGGGTTGCCAGTTTCATCAGGTCACACATCATTTGCCACTATGGGGTTCCTCATGAGTTGATTTCAGATAGAGGGATGCATTTCTGAGTTGAGGTAGATACTTTGTTATAGATGTATAACATCCAACATCATAGATCATCTGCATACATGCCAAAAACTAATGGGGTAGTAGAGGTAGCAAATAAGAACATTAAGAGGATTTTAAGGAAGATGGTTGAGACTTCCGAGATTGGTCAGAGAAACTCCATTTTGCATTGTGGGCATACCGTACCTCTTTTTGCACCTCTACAAGAGCTACACCTTACTCTCTAGTGTATGGTATGGAGACTGTTTTGCCAGTCGAGACAGTGATGGGTTCATTAAGAGTAGTCCTTGAGCAGTAGATTTTTGAGAGAAAGTGGGCTTAGGCTCGATTTGATCAACTCAACCTTTTAGATGAGAGGAGATTGAGGGTTGCGGATCATGTTCAGGCCTATCAGTGAAAGATGGCTTGTACCTTTAGGAAACGAGTTAACCCCAAACCATTACAGAAATGGGATTTGGTTTTGAGGATTCTTAGAGGTTTGGTTGGAGACCCTAGAGGAAAGTTTAGACCTAGTTAGAGTGGGCCTTATGTTATTCGAAATTTGACTCCAAAAGGGGCTGCATGGTTGACCGACATGGAAACCCGCTTTTAGAGCCTACCAATGTGGATCAATTGAAGAAGTATTATGTTTGAGATTACGGTCGCATGATGGGTGGCCATCATTTTGATTAGCCTTACACCTTATCACCTTTATTGATATATTAGACCATTGCTAGGCCATTGAGCCTCATGTGGTATGCTATAACATTTTCTTTTCTATAGCCTTGCTTATCATTTCTACACCTGGGTTGGGGCCCTTTAATGTATAGTTATGCTTTGCTACGAAAGTCTCATGAGCTTTGGACTTATAAGCTTATCTTCCTCATCTTTGCTATTATCACCTCACTACATTGTCTGTTACATTCCATTATTTTCACATTTTCATTTCAATCATTGCTTTTATCATTGGTTACTCCATTTTTTGTATTTCATTCACTTGGAATGATGATTCTTCACATATTGATGCATATAGGGTAGTCATACCACTCCATTCATTCCATCATTTGACATTGATTCAGAGGTTTTAGCTTGAGAGGTTGTCTTATGGGATAGGGTTTCATGTGTTCATTAGTGATTTGAGAGAGTTTATTCATTCTTTGTAGTTTCTCATTGGAGTATGATTTATTGATGACCAAGGTATGCACATTCATCAAATAAAAATAATAAAATAAAAAGGCGCAGTGATATGTTTGAACTTGATATCCTACTTCAATGATCATATGTTATTAATTGAGGGTTGTTTATTGGGTTTATCATTGAGGGTTTGTACGAGTTTTCCATGAGGACTTTTTTTTGCTCCTTGAGTCACTTTCATTATGCAGTTGGAGGGGTGAGAGATTTGAGTATTGTGAGATCTTTTGTTTCTTGGATCAGAGTTGTTGTACTTTATAGGTATGAGAGTTGAGTAACCTTTCACTAAGGTCTCTGAATCAATGTCTTCTCTACTACTCCATCATGAGTGATATGATTGACCTTTGTTGTATTGATATGCGTTACTCATCATGCCTTCTTACTTTTTCACTACCTTCATTTGATTTCCCATTCATTTATTTCTTACTACTTATCATTTTTTTCGTCCCATTCCGACACCTATACACCTTCCCGATTCGTCACATTTCTTCACATCATTTACATGATTTGTTGATGGCTTGACCACTTCTCTCCCTTTCTCGTTTCATCATCGACATTCTCATCGACCCCTTTTAAGTTCACATGCTCATGAGATTCTCCTATGCATTGTACATTATACACGAGGGTATGGGTTTGATCATTGGGTATTTGAGCCTAGTTTTCTTTCGTTTCTTTGCCTTTTCACCTTAGTCTACGTTATGTCCTGTGTCTTAAGACCACCCTGAGGTTATGAGATCAGACGTTATCTTTGACAATTTTCACTTGGACAGACTTTTGTAGATTGGTTGAAGTATAGTCGTTACTATATTTTCTCTTATGGGAGATACTTTTGGAAGCATTTGGTTTCTCTCTCTTGCTTGGCATATTGATGTTTGATGGATTTTTGAGTTTGAAAATGGTTCATTAATGATATCAGATTCATTCTTTTGTTGTGCATCATATATCCACACTAGGGCATATTACCCATTTTCTCTAAGGTTCCTAGTTGTTGTTGGACGATATCCATACTAGGGCATATTCCTTTTTCCATGATGAAATTGTGTTTGGGTGGCGGTACATAGATGGGTGATCATTGTTGGTTGTTTACCTCACGACTTCGACATCAGATATCATACTAGGGCATATTCCCCTCTCCTTGGTGAGATTTTGTTTGGGTAATGGTATGAAGATGGATGATAGGTGTTGGTTATTTACCTCACGACTTTGATATCGGATCTTATACTGGGGCATATTTTCCCTTTTTCTTTGAGTATCCTTGAGATTGAGATAGTGACCAGGTTGGTTTTAGATTGAGTACTAGTTTGGAGCTTTTGACGATTGACTATATCAGGACCTTTCTACATGGATTTGTTGAGATAAGGATAGATCACATAAGGTTTCACCCGAGGAGCATGGGTGGATCCTTTAGCTAGATGTTCATGAGATAGATTTGTTTTCGCCATTGTTACCTTGCAGATTGGATTATCCAGGTGAGCAATATTTTGTGCACTTTGAGATTTGCTTTTAGATGAGCCACAATATACACACTTTGAGATTTACCTTTTGAGATCCGTCGATAGAGCCACTTTTTAGACATAGAGAGTTCTTTCAGTTTAGACTTTTCAAAGGTTTGTCATGATGCATTGGTTTCTGACCTATTGATTTTAGCGGATGATTGATTTATTGGTTGTTTCAGCAATGTGAGCACCCTGGATACTAGGGCATATTTCCTTTCTTGAGTTCAATAGTCCGACCCTTGGCATTTTGAGTATATGGATTTGAGCCCATTTACTTCATATCCACTTTTGAGTTGGTATTCTTTATTTGTTCTTTTTAGGCCTTGAGCCTCATAGCCCTGAGCTATCTACTCCTTTTAGACCCTAAGTCTTATAACCTTGAGCTATCCTTTCCTTCTAGACCCCGAGTCTTATAGCCTTGAGTGATCCTTCTTCTTTTAGGCCCTGAGCTATAATTTCCTTAAGAGTTGGAGTCTTTCCAGCCCTGAGCTGAGCCTTCATTATTTGGTCGCCCATGAGTGGTTTGACCTAGAGTTTGCATATCACATTCTCTTTTTATTCGATCAATCATAGAGCCTGGAGCTCATAGCCCTGAGCTATTCATTGTAACCCTGAGTTACTCATTGTATCATGACCCAGAGTCATTCATTCCATCCATATCCTTGAATTATTCATCATAACCCTGAGTTACCCATTGCATCATGTCCCAGAGTCATTCATAGCATCCCGAGCCTTAAGCTCACGACCTAGAGTCATTTGCATCATTCACATCCCTAAGATTTTTCGTTTTCATCATTCTAGCCACTTGCGAGTGGCCTCGACTCGACACCATGAGCCAGAAAGCATCCTGATTGACTATCCATTTAGAGTCCTGAGCTCACGACCTAGAGTCGTTCTTCTTATTTATGAACCAGAGTCATTCTTTCCATTTAGAGCCTTGAGCTCACGACCCAAAGTCGTTCTTCTTGTTTATGACCTAGAGTCATTCTTTCCATTTAGAGCCCTGAGCTCATGACCCAGAGTCGTTTTTCTCATTTATGACCCAGAGTCATTTCTTTTCCATTTAAAGCCTTGAGCTCACGACCTAGAGTCATTTTTTCTCATTTATGACCCAGAGTCATTTCTTTTCCATTTAAAGCCTTGAACTCACAACCCAGAGTTGCTTTTCTCATTTATGACCCATAGTCATTTCTTTCCATTTAGAGCCTTAAACCCACAAACCAGAGTCGTTTTTCTTATTTATGACCCACAATCATTTCTTTTCCATTTAGAGCCCTGAGCTCATGACCTAGAGTCGTTTTTCATTTATGACCTAGAGTCATTTCTTTTCCATTTAGAGCCCAAAGCTCTTGACTTAGAGTCGTTTTTCATTTATGACCCAGAGTCATTTCTTTTTCATTTAGAGCCTAGAGCTCTCAACCCAGAGTCGTTTTTCATTTATGACCCAAAGTAATTTCTTTTCCATTTAGAGCCTAGAGCTCTCAACCTAGAGTCGTTTTTCATTTATGACCCAGAGTAATTTCTTTTCCATTTAGAGCCCAGAGCTCTCGACTTAGAGTCGTTTTTCATTTATGACCCAGAAATAATTTATTTTCCATTTAGAGCTCAGAGCTCACGACCCAGAGTCGTTTTTCATTTATGACCTAGAGTCATTTCTTTTCCATTTAAAGCCCAGAACTCTCGAGCCAGAGTTGTTTTTCATTTATGACCCAAAGTCTTTTTTTTTTTTTAGAGCCCAGAGCTCTCGACCCAGAGTCATTTTTCATTGATGACCCAAAGTCATTTATTTTCCATTTAGAGCCCGGAGCTCTCAACCTAGAGTCATTTTTTAGTTATGACCCAGAGTAATTTATTTTCCATTTAGAGCCCAGAGCTCACGACCTAGAGTCGTTTTTCATTTATGACCGAGAGTCATTTCTTTTCCATATAGAGCCTAGAGTTCTCGACCTAGAGTCATTTTTCATTTATGACCTAGAGTAATTTCTTTTCCATTTAGAGCTCGGAGCTCTCGACCTAGAGTCGTTTTTCTCATTTATGACCTAGAGTAATTTCTTTTCCATTTAGATCCTAGAGCTCACGACCTAGAGTCATTCTTTTCCATTTAGAGCCTAGAGCTTACGACCTAGAGTCGTTTTTCTCATCTATGGCCTAGAGGCATTCTTTCCACGTAGAGCCTTCAGCTCACGACATAGAGTTCTTTCATTTTTGTGATTGTGATCCCGTGTTCCGAGCTTACTCTTGTCATGTGATAGGATAAAATCTCTGGTTTTTTTTTCTTTTAGTTATTCGGTATAGTTCACTTCATTCCACTCATTATTTGTATTTTACTCACATTTCCTACACTCGTGATCTCTACCGAAGAGGGGCATATTTGTAGACCCTCCATTTTGTCCTCCTAGCACATGTCCTTTTACGTGTTTGTTCGGTACTTTACATCAATTCCTTGGTGGCCCATTATTACTCATGTAGCTTACCTTTTCTGAGCCACTTTGGAGACTTTGGTTGAGTGGTTTATTTGGTTCCACATTATGACCTTGATTGCCTTTCAAGTTTAGACTAGGCTTCACTTAGATGCACTTTAGGTTAGACTTAGTTAGGCCCACCTAGTCTCACCCTAGGCTCGTATAGGTATACCTGACCCATTAGGCACCACCTTAGGCCCACTTAGGCACCCGAGGCCTATTTAGGTACACTTGGCCCATTAGGCCCATTAGGCACCTTAGGCCCATCTAGGTTCACTTAGGCCCACTTAGGCACACTTGGCCCACTAGACATTCTTAACGTGATTTGTATGGTTACATGGCTCATTTATCTCATTTACTTATTTATTTATTTTTTATTTTATTATTATTATCAATCACTTTTAGTTAATCATTTGTCATTTTATTTATACATTTATTTATTTTAATTTACTTTTATTGTTATCAATCACTTTTATTTATATAGTTATATATTTTTTATTTTTTATCATTTTGTTTATTATCTTGTTATTTATTCATTTATCTATTATTATTTTATCATTCTCCAATTTATTTAATTTTATTTATTCATTTATTTAATTTAATAATTTGATGTTTTTATAGGAAAATCTACCAACCGGAGGAAGAAGAATTTTGAAATTGGTAAGACTTTGAAAAGGAAATGAACTCTTCCAGATAGTTAAAATAAGGATGGAGTTGTTGGAAAAGAAGAGACTCTTTAGGTGATATGCATGGATTGGTTTTGTTTGAAATTTAAAAGAGTTTTTTCTGGTAGATGAGATAGAATTCAGAGAGGGAAGAAGTCCTCAGGTGAGACGACTGCCAATTGCTATAAAAAGCATAGGCTGGTGGTTTTGAAAGGATTTTAGAGAGGGTCTTCGTAAGTTGAGGGGAGGAAACATGGTTTTTTGAAGAGGAGCATGACCGGATTTTTTAGGGAGACTACACGACTTTTTGAGGAAAAGTATGACCAGATTTTTTAGGGGAGGAAACATGGCTTTTTGAAGATGAGCATGACCAGATTTTTTAGAGAGGTTACACGAATTTTTGAGGAAAAATATGACCAGATTTTTTAGGGGAGGAAACATGGCCTTTGAAGAGGAGCATGACCAGATTTTTTAGGGAGGCTACACGACTTTTTGAAGAGAAACATGATTAGATTTTTTTAGGGGGACAACGTAGCTTTTTGAAGAAGAACTTCACCAGATTTTTAAGAGGACTCACGACGGATCTTGAAAGCATCATGGCTGAAGAAAAATAAGAGAATACCATGGCTGCATCTTGAAATGAATATGTTATATAATTTATGCTTGTCCTAACCACTCTAGCATTTGTGGAGGAATCTTATAAATTATGCATGCTATCCAGGTACGCTCTCTATCACTTGCTTTTCGGAATTTTATGAACATGCATGTTGTTGTGAGCCATATCCATGTCCGATTCCATCCTTGGGTGCTTAGATGTATGTTAGATTTGCTTGGATAAAATGCATGTTGCGTACTCTATTTCTAAACTAACTTGATGTCTTATGATAGTGCTTGAGAGGTAGTCCAGGTACACATCCTAACCTTCTTTTGCGATTGTGATTGGTTTTCTTGTTTGGCATGCTATTTTTTTGAAATCACCTAGCCTACCTAGGTATCTATAATCAACCAAATTAATTGCCACATTTCCCTCAACTTAGTCAGTAGAGACCTTTATAGGGCTTAGAGGGGTGTTACCCTTTAGAGGTACCTTCCCAATAGTGATTATTACTCAAAAAGTACTCTTTTATAGCTTGAAACTAACTGTTCTAAACACTTTTGAGTAGTAGTTAATACCTTTTAACTCAATTGGCATATTAAGGAACCTAGCAAGGGTTACTAATAAGTTTTTGGCAAGTTTTGGTGTTTTCGGTAGCTCAAATCCATGGCAATGCAAGTTGAAGCTCAAATACATGAAGAATATGAGCTTTGGAGCACTTCATAGCCCTTTGCCAAGCTTGGCAATAGGTTGCTAAGCCAATCAGAGATGCAAGGAAGAAAACCAGAGGAAGAAATCCAACAACTAGCATTTTCACATGGCTGTGCGAAATTTCGCACACCATGCGAAACCACAAGAGGCAGCCAAAGAATTTTGCATACCATGCGAAATTTTCCTGTGCACCGACTCCGTTATATTTTTATTTTAAGATATTTTGTGTTATTTCCTAGTTTCTCCTTGTAACCAACCTAAATATTTTCTTTTATATCTTTTTGTATATTTTGGAGGTAACATCATATATAAGGAGAGAGATAGAGGGAGAGAGATATGTTGTTTTTCATAAAACAATTGAAAATTCCCCGCAGTAAGAAATATACAGAGCTTTTGCTCTGCCTTTCCTTCTCATTTTGTTTTCACTCTTCTTTCTAGCCAAACAACCTCTGAGGATGATTTCTCAGGGGATGAGTGGCTAGGTTTTACGTTTTTTGGAGTAATAGAAGCTAGGTGAAGGACCCGAATGCAAAGATGGGAGTTGTCCTTGCTTTAAATGAAAGTAGTTGTTAACCATTAATGGTTTTTATTTTAAGGTTTAGTTTTAAATCCCTTAAAAGCACCTTGAATGGCCAATACTTGGTAAGCTTTTCAGATTCTATGGATGCTTATTGCTAGATCCATAGATGTCTATTAGTTATCATTTATGAGTCATTGGAAGGTGGTTCAAGGTGAGGGTCTTTACTATTTGAAGCCATTAATGGGAAGCAAATATCATTTTCCATGAACCCTTAGGATCAAATCTTAATTGCTAAATATAAATCCGGTTCGAGAGATAACCATCCTTTATGTTATTGTCCCCAACGTGAGGAGAAGATCCAAAATCTCCCCTTTTGCCTAAGGAACCTGATCCTAGTAACCTAAAGCTCCAAGAGACCTCTTCTTTATAGTTAACTTCACTTATTGCTTTTGCTTAACTTAAAATCAATCTTTGCAACCACAATTCCATTTTCTTTAAAAGCTAATTTTCATAAGGAAAAACACCACTTTATTTCCTTCATTTAAGTCAACTGTACGATGAAAACCCATCCCCGTGGACGATCCTAGAGCCAATATACTATGTTAGCTATGCTACCCTAGTGTGAGGTGATTTAGGTTTTATAAATTTTGTTGATAACACCCGTCTGAGCCAGAATCAAATGGCATGACTACAATGGGGACGAATCAAAAGGCACTATTGCCGGGGATGGTGCCAAAGTACATTGACGTGACTTTTGGTGAATACTTGTGATTTTCATCACAAGTTTGGTGATTTTTCTTTTACTAATTCTTTTCCTTTGTCTATATTTTAGCTTATCTTTTATTTAGTTTTTAGCTAACCTTAACTTTTTCCTAGAATTGTATTTCTTTTGTTTTCTTTGTTTTTGTTTTAGTGATCTCTAGTTGTGCATGCCCTATTGGATAAGAGATATTGAGAGAAGACTTGTGAAGATTGAAACTCCTTGAGAAACTGAGTTGGAAGTGTGCTTAAACATCATGGATGTTCCACCTGAAGACCAGAATAGCCAGCATGGTTAAGAGGATAATTTCAATGCATACCGATCCATGAGGGACAACATGCATCCACCTCGTATGAGTGCACCGTCATGCATAGTGCATCCCACTGAGCAACTAGTAATCCGACCTCACATTGTGCCACTCCTACCTACTTTCCATGGGATGGAAAGTGAGAATCCCTTCTCGCATATTAAGGAATTCGAGGAGGTTTGTAATACATTCCAAGAAGGAGGAGCTTCAATTGACTTGATGAGGCTCAAGCTATTTCCTTTCCCCTTGAAGGATAAGGCCAAGGAGTATCCGAACTTGGACTGATTTGCAAGTCGAGTTTCTCAAGAAGTTCTTCCCTACTCATAAGACCAATGGTTTGAAAAGGCAAATTTTGAATTTCTCGGCTAAGAAGAATGAGAAATTCCATGAGTGTTGGGAGACGTACATGGAAGTTATTAATGCTTGTCCTCACCATGGCTTTGACACATGGCTCTTAGTGAGCTATTTTTACGATGGTATGTCTTCTTCAATGAAGCAACTCCTAGAAACTATGTGTGGAGGAGACCTCATGAGTAAGAATTCGGAGGAAGCCATGGACTTTTTGAGTTATGTAGCTGAAGTTTCAAGAGGATGGGATGAACCAAATGCAAGAGAGGTGAGAAGAATGAAGTCTCAACCTAATGCTAAGGGTGAGATGTATGTTTTGAATGAAGACATTGACATGAAAGCAAAGGTTGCAGCTATGGCAAGGAGATTGAAAGAGCTAGAAATGAAGAAGGTACAAGAAGTGCAAGCCATTTCTGAGACACCAGTGCAAGATATGCCTTGTTCCATTTGTCAATCTTATGAGCACTTGGTGGAGGAGTGTCCTACAATTCCAGCAATGAGAGAAATGTTTGGTAATCAAGCAAATGCTATCGGTCAATTCAAGCCCAATAACAATGCTTCATATGGCAACACCTACAATTCAAATTGGAGGAACCATCCAAATTTCTCTTGGAAACCAAAGCCACCTCAGTACACACAACCTGCTCAAGCCGCAAGCCTCGAATCTTGAACAAGCTATTGTGAACCTTAGCAAGGTTGTGGGAGACTTTGTGGGAGATCAGAAGTCTATAAATGCTTAACTGAATAAGAGAATTGATAGTGTGAAGAGTACATTGAACAAAATGATGGATGAGATGCAAAATGATTTGTCTCAGAAGATAGACAATGTCCAATACGCAATCTCAAGGCTTACCAACCTCAACACAGTGCAAGAGAAAGGAAAGTTTTCTTCTCAATCTCATCAAAATCCCAATGGTATCCATGAAGTGGAGGCTCAAGAGGGAGAATCTTCAAAGGTGAGAGAAGTCAAAGCAGTTATCACCTTGAGGAGTGGTAAAGAGGTTGATCAGCCCACATCCAAGCCAAAGCATGATAAAGAGAGTGTAGCAGGAAAAAAAAGTGAAGAAATTAAAGGAAATGGAAAAAGGAAAATTACAAAGAAAGATGACCATGAGTCTAGTGTGGATGAAGAACCTGAGAGGATAGTGATCAAGGAAGATATGATGAGGAAACACACGCCTCCACCTTTATCCCAAGCTTTGCATGGCAAAAAGAGAACTAATAATGCATTAGAAAATTTTGAAGTGTTGAGGCAAGTGAAGGTCAATATCCCTTTGCTAGACATGATCAAACAAGTGCCGACATATTCAAAATTCTTGAAAGACTTGTGCACTGTAAAGATAGGGTTGAATGTGAACAAGAAAGCCTTCTTGACTGAGCAAGTAAGTGCCATCATACAGTGCAAGTCTCCAGTGAAGTAGAAAGATTCGGGCTGCCCTACCATCTCAGTGAGTATTAGAGGGACTTGCGTGGAGAAAGCTTTGTTGGACTTTGGAGCAAGTGTGAATTTGCTACCCTACTCATTCTATAAGAAGTTGGGACTTGGAGAGTTGAAGCCAACATCCATCACTCTATCTCTAGCAGATAGATCAGTGAAGATTCCAAGAGGGATGATCGAAGATAACTTGGTTCAAGTTGACAAATTCTACTATCCAGTGGATTTTGTTGTTTTTTATACGGATCCAATTGTCAAAGGAACTAATTATGTTCCTATCATACTTAGAAGACCATTCCTAGCTACATCAAATGCAATCATCAACTGTAGGAATGGAGTCATGCAACTCACGTTTGGCAACATGACATTGGAGCTCAACATCTTCCATTTGTGCTAGAAGCATATCCATCTTGAAGAAGAAGAAGAAGACCCAAAGGAAGTAGGCATGATTGACACTTTAGTGGAGGAGCATTGTGATCAGAGAGTGCAAGAGGATTTGAATGAGAGTTTTGGGAATCTTGAGGAAGGGTTACCTGAACCCTCAGATTTGCTTGCTACCCTGCTCCCTTGGAGGAGGAGAGAATAAATTCTACCATTATTCAATGAGGAGGAGACGCAAAGAGCTGCTAAGGAGGAGCCCCTGAAGCTTATTCTTAAGCCACTACCCACGGAGTTGAAGTATGCATACTTGGAAGAAGACAAGCAGTGCCCTGTTGTTATATCTTCAACTCTTACCATTCATCAGGAGGATTGTCTACTTGAAGTCCTTAGAAGATGTAAGAAGGCAATAGAGTGGCAAATTTCTAATTTGAAATTGATGGAAGTTTCTCATTGGTATGCTCACATTGTGAACTACCAAGTCACAGGAGAGGTTCCAAGTGAGTGGAAAGCATAAGATAGGAAACACTTCTTTGCAAAAATTCATGCCTACTATTGGGAAGAGCCATTTCTATTCAAGTATTGTGTGGATCAGATAATAAGGAAGTGTGTTCCTGAAGAAGAGTAATAGGGGTTCCTCAGTCATTTCCATGAAAATGCATGTGGAGGCCACTTTGCTTCTCAAAAGACAGCCATGAGGGTGTTGCAATCGGGTTTCTATTGGTCATCACTTTTCAAAGATGCCCACACCATGTGCAAGAGTTGCAATCGATGCTAGAGACTTGGGAAGTTGACACGCAGGAACATGATGCCTTTGAACCTCATTTTGATAGTTGATCTTTTTTATGTTTGGGGCATTAACTTCATGGGACCTTTCCTTATATCTTTTGGCTACTCTTACATCTTGGTGGGAGTATATTATGTTTCTAAGTGGGTTGAGGCAATACCATGCAAGCACAATGACCATAAAGTGGTTCTCAAGTTTCTCAAGGAAAACATCTTCTCAAGATTTGGGGTACCCAAAGCCATAATTAGTGATGGAGGTACTCATTTTTGCAACAAGCCTTTTGAAACTCTCATAGCCAAGTATGGGGTAAAGCATAAGGTAGCTACACCTTACCACTCTCAAACTAGTGGGCAAGTTGAGTTAACAAACCGGGAGATTAAAAACATATTGATAAAGGTGGTGAACACAAACAGAAAAGATTGGTTAGTCAAGCTCCTTGATTCACTATGGGCATATAGAACAACTTACAAGACCATTCTTGGGATGTCTCCTCATCGCTTAGTCTATGGCAAAACATGTCATCTCCTTGTGGAATTGGAATACAAAGCTTGGTGGGCAATCAAGAGGCTCAACATGGATTTGAGCAGAGCTGGGTAGAAGAGGTTCTTAGACCTCAATGAGATGAAGGAATTGAGAAATGATGCCTACATCAATTCAAAAATTGCAAAAGAGAAATTGAAGAGGTGGCATGATCAGTTGATTTCCCGCAAGGAGTTTCAAAATGGACAAAGAGTCTTGCTCTATGACTCTAAGCTCCACATCTTTTCGGGCAAGCTGATATCAAGGTGGATAGGTCCTTTTACCATTCACCAAGTACATTCAAATGGAGTAGTGGAACTACTCAACTCTAACAGCATCAGGAGCTTCAAAGTGAATGACCACTGTCTCAAGCCTTTTGTGGAGCCTTTTTCTCGAGACAAGGAGAAATTCATCCTTCTTGATCCACATCAAGCTTGACGAGACCAGTTTTCTTGATAGACTTAGTCTTGCTAAAGACTATTGAGTCTATACCTTTTTGTTTTATTTTTTATTTGAGAGTTTTCCTGTATTATTACTTGTTTTGATTTTGATTTCTCGTTTTAATTTTATTTTAGTTTGATTTAACTTAGGTTTTTGATGATAAATTGCAGAGGGGACTTCAAGGTGGTTGGGCGAGTTCTTAAAAAATTTCTTGGCAGAGGAAACACCAAGGCAATTTGTATACCCTGCGAAAATTTCTTAGGGCCTGCGAAATTCATGGTTCATTTCGCATGGGGTAAGAAATTTCGCACACCCTGTGAACTAATTTTGCACACCCAGCGAAAATAAAAACACCATGCGAAATCATTTCGAAAACTCTACGAAATTTTCGCAGACCATACGAAAAAAATTCGCACACCCAACACCATTTCACAAGCTGTGCAAAAACCTAAGGGGTATGCGAAACCATTTCGCACCCCCAAATCCATTTCACACATTGTGCGAAAACCAATGGGCGTTGTGCGAAAATGAAAAGTCCTTGCCATTTCTTTTTAAACCCCCTCGAGCCCTAAAATCCCCATTTCGCAAACACCCCATACCTTGCGAATCCCTTATTTTATTTTGCCACCTTGCAACCTCGTTCCTCTCCATTCAACATCCTGCCCCGTGCATCTTATTTCGAAGACTCGCATTCTGTGCCCCCTTCGACCATGGACCAAAGGCTCACCTTCCATTTTCGACATGGCGCGAACCTGATGAGCCCTTCCCACCCCTTCGTCAAGACGCACACCAAGACAAAGAGTCTCATCTGCTCAGGCGCCTAGTGATTCTTCATCTTAGGCCGCGGAGGCCCCTCAGATTCCACTTTCCGAGGGTGGAGCAACCACTGGTCCTTCCTCTCATACTCCTCAGCGCAAATACGAGATGAGGATACCACCTACTACACCAAGGGCGACTACTTCATGCCGTGAGAGTTCAGTACGGCGTCCTCCTGCCAAGAGGACCAGGACTTTAGGCCTAGGTGAGTCATCCAAAGCTTCATAGCTTGAGCCTCTTACAGATTTTGAGGTTCCTACTGATATGTCACTGGAGTCTATTATTAGACGGCTGATGTTCATAGCACCGCCCATTGAGGGCAATTCAGATTGTAGAGCGAGACCCTTCCATTCAGAGCTATATTTTGATCAGGAGGCCATGCGATAGCAGCCTGAGCTCCGAGACTCTTACGGCCTACTGCAGAGGTACCATCTTGAGCACCTTATGACTCCTCGTGAGTTCTTCTATCCCAGAGTAGCACTAAACTTTTACTAGTCCATGACTACTCATGGCATCCCGAGTCCTACTGCGATTAACTTCAGCATTGATGGACGTCATGGTATCCTCAAGGCTAGACATATTGCCGAGGCTCTACAAATTCCTTACGAGCCAAAGGATCCATCTGCTTTTCGACAGTCGTCTCCAATATCTCAGAGGGACATGGTCTGTATTTTATCCAAGGGGACCTTTGCAGATTCGATCCTTCTACGGAATGAGCTTCCACTTGGGATGCTCCTCGTAGATGTGGTGTTATGCTCCAACCTCTTTTCTTTACAACATTCAATACAGAGGTGATGAGTTATTTTGGACGCTTTATTTCGTATATCAAAGGGCTTCTACTTTGGCCCGCACCACTTGATCATGGCCTTTCTCGTCCACTTTGAGGAGAAGGTCCATAGGAAGAAGCTCCAAAGGGTGGACACCATTCCATTACTGTTCCCGAGGCTGCTGTGCCAGATCTTGGAGTATATGGGCTTTCCTACTAAGCCTCGCTCAAGCGTCGCCGCCTTTGTCGAGAGTGATTCACTATTGACAAATGGAATCAGTTGGTGGGATATTATGCACCTCCATGGTAGCACCCCCACAGCCAAAGCAAGGCGAGCTCCTAGCAGAGACTGCACCACCAGTGCCCATACCTCAGGCTACTTTTGATGCTTCTCCTACGACTCCTACTGTTCCACCAGTCTCATCTACTACATCCAAGTCATCCATCACCATATTAGCTTCGGAGTTTCGTGTCCTTGTGCATACCTTTCAAACACTCACCACCACACATACTGCTCTCTTCCAGCAGATGGCTAAGATGCGTGCCCATCAGGACCAGCAGACTGCTATACTCTGTCAGATTCAGTAGCACCTGGGACTTCTACCTCCACCTTAGCCTGGTGTTCCCGCACCATCAGAGCCTCTAGCTCCAACTGAGGATACTATTCCACCTAAGGACACTACCACAGTAGAGGTCCGGATTCCACCACCTCAAGAGGTCACCACAGCTACACCAGAGGATGCGTCATCTCTACCTGAGGCTCCCACTACTTGATCATAGGACATCTCTTTATCTTATTGTATTTACATATTATATTACTAGAGATTCGTTCTTGTTTTGATACTTTATATTCTGGGATTTGATGTATTACCTTATCATATCTCATATTGTACTTTATCAGATTAATATATAGACATCATTTTTAATATTACTTTGCATTTTTTTATTTCCACTACTTATCACTCTATTGTTTTTTTGACTTATGTGGTTTCTCATATACGACTCAGACTCCATTTCATTCAGTAGGTACCACTTCCTCCCTTTATTTTAAATTGCTATTGAAACATTGAGAACAATGTTGATCTCGGTTGGGAGGAGAGTTGAGGAAGGAAGTTTTGTTAATAATGCTAGGTTAAGTTGTTAATTTAGTTACTTTTTGCTTAAATTTAAAAGTTTTCACTCTATTTTCCATGGTTAGTAAGAAAAAAATTCTCAAAATGAAATGGGATAAATCGAATTCTTGCTTTTTTACTTGAATATTAGAGTTTGTATTATGCTTATTGAAGCTGATGAATTATTGAAACTCCTATTGAATTCAACCTTATTTCTTCCACTTTAATCTTACCACACACTGTGCACATTAGGTTCCGATTATAAGATGAAAAACTATCTCACCCCCTGAACTTAGGAAAATTTCAACTTGGTACCTTTGACCTCATTTTAATAGTGTTGGAACACCTTATAAAGGCCAATGAGCCTTCAAAAAAAAAAAAAAAACAAAGTGTTGCACTTGCCTTGAAACCCGAGCAAGGTTCAAGGGGTATACGGCGAAAGTCTTTAAAACCCGATCTCCTAAACCTTTATTGGTTGGGAGTCACCGACCTTAATGCTCGTTACAAGGGTAAATAGGTGGAGTTTAACATATTGTAGGTGCTTGGGTATTGAATTTCAATCTCAAAAATCCGGGGTGAAATCTGAGGAGTTAGTGGTCGGAAGATCCTTAAAGCTTGATGCCCTAAACCTTGATTGGTTGGGAGTTATCGATGGATCCTCGTTACATGGACACTTTAGAAAACAATACCTTTAGCATTGCACTCCTACAATGAAAAAATTGTGAAATAAAAGAGGTGCGTTCTTAGCCTATTGGAGGTTGGCCAGTTTACTAAAGTTTGAGAAAGAACTAGGTTAGGGGGGAGGAGAGAGAGAGAAAATAGTTCGACATACTATAATCGGAAACTAATAAGCTTAACACACTTAGATTTTTGTGAAAGAGTAAGGATTAGACCTTTGGGAATGGAAATTCTTTTGATGCTTAAATTTGCATAATGCCTACTCTTTATAAATTGTGATTAAGCAAGATATTTGATGACTCTTGTTGAAAGTTGGGTTTTTCCTCTTTGATGTTCCATGAGAGAGTATAATCCACATCATGCCACTTAAAATTTTTTGGAGTGATTAACATGATTTTGTAAATTATTTTATTGTTTATTTTTCTTTATCTCTCCTTCATTGCTAAGGGACTAGCAATATTTCGGTTAGGGGGAGTGATTACTACTCAAAATGTACTCTTTTATAGCTTGAAACTAATTGTTCTAAACACTTTTGAGTAGTAGTTAATACCTTTTAACTCAATTGGCACATTAAGGAACCTAGCAAGGGTTACTAATAAGTTTTTGGCAAGTTTTGGTGTTTTTGGTAGCTCAAATCCATGGCAATGCAAGTTGAAGCTCAAATACATGAGGAATCTGAGCTTTGGAGCACTTCATAGCCCTTTGCCAAGCTTGGCAATAGGTTGCCTAGCCAATCAGAGATATAAGGAAGAAAACTAGAGGAAGAAATCCAACAACCAGCATTTTCACATGGTTGTGTGAAATTTCGCACACCATGCGAAATCTTCCTGTGCACCAACTCCGTTAGATTTTTATCTTCAGATATTTTGTGTAATTTCCTAGTTTCTCCTTGTAACCAACCTAGATATTTTCTTTTATGTTTTTTTGTATATTTTGGAGGTAACATCATATATAAAGAGAGAGATATGTTGTTTTTCATAAAACACTTGAAAATTCCCCGTAGTAAGAAATATACAGAGCTTTTGCTCTGCCTTTCATTCTCATTTTGTTTTCACTCTTCTTTCTAGCCAAACAACCTCTGAGGATGATTTCTCAGGGGATGAGTGGCTAGGTTTTACGTTTTTTTGGAGTAATGGAAGCTAGGTGAAGGACCCGAATGCAAAGATGGGAGTTGTCATTGCTTTAAATGAAAGTAGTTGTTAACCATTAATGGTTTTTATTTTCAGGTTTAGTTTTAAATCCCTTAAAAGCACCTTGAATGGCCAATACTTGGTAAGCTTTTCGGATTCTATGGATGCTTATTGCTAGATCCATAGATGTCTATTAGTTATCATTTATGAGTCATTGGAAGGTGGTTCAAGGTGAGGGTCTTTAGTGTTTGAAGCCATTAATGGGAAGCAACTATCATTTTCCATGAACCCTTAGGATCAAATCTTAATTGCTAAATATAAATCCGGTTCGAAAGATAACCATCCTTTATGTTATTGTCCCTAACGCGAGGAGAAGATCCGGAATCTCCCCCTTTGCCTAAGGAACCCGATCCTAGTAACCTAAAGCTCCAAGAGACCTTTTCTTTGTAGTTAACTTCACTTATTGTTTTTGCTTAACTTAAAATCAATCTTTGCAACCACAATTCCATTTTCTTTAAAAGCTAATTTTCATAAGGAAAAACACCACTTTATTTCCTTCATTTAAGTCAACTGTACGATGAAAACCCATCCCTATGGACGATCATAGAGCCAATATACTATGTTAACTATGCTACCCTAGTGTGAGGTGATTTAGGTTTTATAAATTTTGTTGATAACACCCGTCTGAGCCAAAATCAAATGGCATGACTGCAATGGGGACGAATCAAATAGGTAACCTAATCCCCGAGCCTAGACTCGAGTTTTTCAAAGACACGCTGTTCCAAAAACTATGGAGTCACTTTTTTAGGGTTTTTTTTCTTATTTTATTTTCCCTTTTAAAATAAAATAAAATATGTGGCGAATCCGACTTTTCCAAAACTAATTTTTCATAAATGAAAAATGAGTCTCATCGATTGAGTGGGGACGCATGTGAAAAATACGGGTCCACAGGCATGAACTACTAATGTGCCCTCATTTTCTACAAAAGTTGCAAGTATTGCACTTGTGGATTCCTTTACAAAATAGTTTTTAAAATATTTTTTATTTTTGGAAGATTTGAATCCTAGCCCTTGTTTGTCAAAAACACATTTTTGGCTAGCTAGAATCATTTCAAAAGATTTTTGTCCACAAGAAAATATTGAAAGAGGGGAGGTCAACCATTCATTTTTCTTTCTTAGAATCTCATTTTCTTTTTCAAGACGAGTTTTAGAAATTTCAACATTTGAAAATTTTTCTTTTACTTCTCCAAGTTCTTTTTCAAGTTGTTAAACTTTCTTTTTAAGAGAAATATTTTTCAAACTAAGTTTTTCAAAATCCTCATACAATTCTTTAAATGTATCATGTATATCTTCATCGCTAAGGTTAGAGTTTACCTCATTAAGTTCATCTATTGCCATGAAGCACATGTTTGCCACTTCTTTCTCATTTTCTTCTTTAGACGATTCTTCACTTTCACTCCAAGTGGCCATCATTGCCTTCTTTTTTCTTCTCTTGGCTTTAGTTTTGTAGAAAGGAAAATCATATTTAATGTGTCCCGGTTTCTTGCACTTGAAACACACCAAGTCTCTTTTCTCTTCCCATCTCTCCTTGTCACCATGAGATGAAGATTCCTTTTTAGAAAGGTCTCTTATAAAAGTGAACCTTCTTCCTCTAAATTGTTCACCCCTCATGAATTTGTTGAACTTTATTGTGATAAGGGCTAAATCTTCATCTTCTTCACTTTGTTTTCCTTCTTCAAATTCTTCTTCTTTTTTAGTTGTAGCTTTGAGAGCTATGTTCTTCTTTTTTTGTCTTCATCTTCTTGTTGCTTCTTTGCCAAATTGATCTCATATGTCATGAATGACCTTATGAGCTCCTCCAAAGGTAGCTTGGTCAAGTCTTTGGCTTCTTGAATTGCAGTGACCTTTGTATGCCACTTTGATGGAAGTGACCTCAAGATCTTCATCACATTTTCGGATTCCTTGTAGATATTTTCCAGGCTTCAAGACCATTGACAATGTTGGTGAACCTAGTGATCATCTCAACAATAGTCTCATTATCTTTCATAAAAAACAATTCATAGCTATGAACAAGTAAATTGATTTTTGACTATTTCACTTGATTTGTTTTTTCATGAGTTATTTCAAGCAATCTCCAAATTTCTTTAGCCGATTTGCATTGACATATTCTATTATATTCATTTCTATTCATAGAGCATTGCAAAGTATAAACAACCTTAGAATTTAATTGAAATTTTCTTCTATCACACTCATCTCATTCTTGCTTGGGTTTTGGAACCATGACTCCATTAACTAGTTTTGAAGGAAAAGTTGGGTCATTTTTAATGACGTCCCATACGTTTAAATCGATTGATTGTAAAAACCAAGTCATTTTAGTTTTCCAATAGGGATAATCGATTCCCGTAAAAAAATGGAGGTCTATTGATTGCAAAACTTTCAATGTGAGATGAGCTTGATGAATTAGCCATTTTTTCCTCTTAGACGATTAAGTCTTAAACAAGAGGCTAGCTCTAATACCAATTGAGAATATAAAGGCTAATCTTTAAAAGAGAAAACACCCAAGAGGAGGGAGGGGGTGAATTGGGATTAAAAAAAGAAAAAATTGTAAACACAACAAATTTACACACAAGATGAGCAAATAAAAAGATATAAAGTTAGAGAATTCAAACTCAGATTTTATAGTGGTTTGACATTTCTTTGCCTACGTCCACTCTCCTCAAGCTCCTAACCGAATGAGGGTTCCACTAACTTAAAGCTTCAACCAAGCTTCTAATCACCTTTACACTTGGATTCCGACTCCAATGGGCTCTTACACAATCTCTTCAAGTTTCAACTCACTTGAAGGTTTTAACACTCAATTAGCAAGTATGAATCTCTCAACCTAGCTCAACAAAGGCTCAAATACAACTTAAGGCTAGGATGAATCACAAAGGTGCACTAAAGGATATGCAAATGGAGATTTAATGACCAAGAAAAGAATGAGAGTTTTCAAGGCAAGAACAAGTGAGTAGACAAATAAATTCAGATGCTCTCTTACTCATAAATGAAGATGAACTCTCCATTTATAGGTTTCTAACCTTGGGAGCCAAGAAAAACAAAAGACAGCCTTAATCGGTCGAGCTGAGGGTCAACTGGTTCACTAGCTGTTGGAGCATTTAATGCTTGGCAGGTGATCGTTACCCTCGACCAGACCTTGATCTGGAAGACAGATCCTTTGACCGAGAATGAAAGGTTATTGGAAGAGAGAAAGTGTTTTTTGTACCTCTTGACCGGACCTCGATTGGGAAGAGGGAATCGGTCAGCCGGTACCCTATCGGTTGAGTCGGTTTAGACAAAGCCTTGACCGATTCACCATTTTTGACCTAAAAACCTATATTTTTTTGGTCTTTCTCTTCTAACACTTAGGCAAGGCCTTTAGGTAAATTAATATGCCAATTTTGAAGTGATTTGCCTAAGGTTCATTTGATAAAACTTGGGTTTTGATGAAACTGTAACTTTAAATAATAAACCGAGTTTTTAAAAAAATGCACGAAATGATATGTAAATCCTAAGTGCACCCATACATTCATTTTACATATGTTTCCTATAATTAAAGGTCTTCCAAATGTCTTGACCTTGCATCCATTAGGTCCTTTGATGAATTTCCAAATTAACACCTGAAATTCTTTATAATTCAAACCAATTAGTAACTTAACCATGGTTTGTTATTGTTAGGAATTTGAAGCTAATCCAAACTATGGTAATCACCCTAGAGGGGAGGGGGGTAAATAGGGTGATAGTCTCTTTTTCACAAATTTAAACTATTCAAAAATAAGAGACAATTATATGCAAATATATAATAAACAAAATAAACACAATTGCATATAATTTAAAAGAGTTAGGGAAGAGAGAGTGCAAACACGAGAATTTATAGTGGTTCAACACTTCCTTGCCTACGTCCACTCTCCTCAACCTCCTAACCGAGTGAGGGTTCCACTATCTTGAAGCTTCCAATCTCTTTACAATTGGATTATGGTTCCAATTCACCCTCTTGGACTTTTGGCTCCAAGCACCCTTTACACTTCTCAAGAGTTATCCCACTCTTGAACAACCTCTCAAGTGATACCCCTCACTTGAGAAAATTCCTCTCAAAGATATACAAAGATTGATCTAACAAAAATCCTAGTAATAGAACTTTAGGCTCAAAGATACAAAAAAACTAGGATTGAATGGTGTACTAAAGATATGCAAGTTATGAAACAATGGTGCACTAAAAAACACTCTTCCAATGCTCAAATATATTCAAGAATGATTTGGGAAGGTTAATCTCATGAAACAATGAAAATTGAAGCCTTTTTATAGAAGAAAAAAGCCAAACTAACAGTTGGGGGTTCGACCGGTCGAGCTAGGCGTCGACAGGTTGACTAGCCGTTAGGAAAAGTGACCGTTGGGCCTCAATCGAACCTCAACCGGACCTCGACCGGATCTCAACCTATTGAGGTTCAACCTTAACCGGGAAGAAAAGGCCACTGGGAGAGAGAGAAACTTTTTGGCCTCCCTCAACCGGTCCTCGACCGGACGAGCACAACCGGTCGACCGGTTGAACCGATTGAGCCATTTTTTTGGCTCAACACTCAACCTTTTTCAACTTAAAACCTTTTAACACAAGTTTGAAAATCATTTAACACAAGGTTTTAGTTGAAAACATGAAATCATCCAATTCTTAAGATATTTAAAACCAATGTTACTCTTGGATGATTTTGGTGCATAAATAAAGAATGAAATGCATGAAAGTTCTAGTGCACCAACAACCTTACAAAGAGATCTTAAGAAGCTTTGGTCTAGAAAAACTCTTCTCTTTAAGGTGGTCTTCTTCTTCATGATTTCTCCTTGGCTTGATTTGTCTTTGGATTGTCATTTTGGAAGTCGTTTTGCCTAATCACACTTGAAATATGATCATTAGTTTTAAACCTTGTTTTGTTATCATCAAAATCAAGATTAACCAAACTTTGGTTTCATAGTTATCATCAAAACATGATTAAGAGAACCCTTGGGCTAACAAATACAATTTCGTCTTATTTAAAACTAGTTCTTAGTTAATGATATATGAAGAAAAATATATTTGAAAAAAAAAAACATGTTATAGAAACATTTACTATTTTTCATGTCTTGAATGTGCTTTAGTAGTTAAAAAAATTCAAAAACATCAATTTATGAAATATTGAAAATTAATATCATATCTTCACTTTTATAGAAAAATAATTACTCTCATTCATCTAATCATGTGTCATTCCTTCAAATGAATGCCACCTCATTTGATTAATATGAATGTGAATGAGGATGTAGTCTTCTTGGCACCATGAAGGTCATAATAATTCTTAGAATTAAAAAAAAAAAAAAAAAACCACTACTGCTAAAAGTGGAATAAGACAACAATTGCATAAGAAGAGAAGAATGATGTATAAGCCAAAAAAACTTTTGAGAATGGATGTTTTAGTTATAGGATGAAAGTATACTACTCGTGTACATATTGTACATCAAAACATTTGTTTTCCTTTATCAAACCTTAATCAAGGCAAAAAAAAAAAAGAAAAAAAAAGTTAAAACAAATTCCACTAATGACAATGAAATTGTGGATATAACCCACTTAGATTCTTTAAATTTCTTTGAGGATCAAAGTGAAAAAAATTGATCATTTAATTGGTACTACGAATGTTTGCTATATTTAAGTGTTATGTAATCTTTATGTTCACATGTTATGTTTTATACACTATTTCTAAAGTTTACTTATATATCTTTATTTCTTTGCATATATTCTAAAATTTATTTTCATTTCTATATTTCTTTTCAAATACTTTATTTTATTATAAGATTTAGATTCCTTATAATGACTTGATAAATTTACGATGAATTCAATCAAAATGCATTCTTTGAAATAAGAAATACTTCTCAAACTTAATGTTAGTTCAAACTAATTTTAACATCATATCAAGTTTTGTAAACTCAATTTAAAATTCTAGAATAGCTAATATTATGTTACCTCGTAGAATTGCGTTCCATATCACTAATGCCTTATATTTTGCCAAATCTATTATGAAAATGAATATGTTCTTTCAAGTTCTTTTATTTATTTATTTATTTTCTTTTCCCTGAAGTTCTCATTGAAACTTGAAAATATGAAAATGTAAGAAAATAATTACAAAAAAGTTGGGAAGAGTCAACCTAGTTTTGTGAGGCATGTGGTCAAACACCATCCTAATTAAAGTTACTTTCGCCTCCCTACATGTAGTGGTGAGGAATGATAACCATTTTAAGATGTAACCCCAATCATTAGCTCGTAGCATGGTCTCCTACTATAGGCATGTCTATATAAAGATTGTGGAGAACTTGTCCACAATTTAGTTGCCCAAAAAATATGAAGATTCGAGGGGGAAAAAAAAGACCTTTGTCATATAGACAAATTAAAGAGTAAAAGGATGATCATTGCTCGAGTCTGAATATCTTAGAATAATCAATTCCATTAAATTCAATAAAACTTCATAACATCTAACCCAATGGTTGGAGAAGTAAAAGTCAAAAATTTCATTTAACTTTTACAATATCGTAAGTTTCAAATATTTGCCCAACAATAAAGAAAATTATTTTTAATCAAATAGTATAAAACAAATATTTAAATAAGGTAACCCTAGCAACCTACTCAAATAATTTTAATGGTAAAATATCCATTGAGTGAAAAGACATTAAAGAACACAAACTCTAAACCCCCGATTCTCATCCATTCTAGACTAAGGTAGTGTTTATTTTTTTGGATTTTTGCTGAAAGCAATTTGTTTTTAGAATTTAGATTGTTTGTTTTTCTACTTTTTCATAACTTATTATAAACTTTTTACTAAATAGAAAAAATAACATATTGGTTTTTTTTTTACTTTTTAATACTTAATAGAAATAAAATACTATAAAAATAAACAACCTAATATTTAACACTATTAAGCATTAATGTTCTATTTAGAATTAAGTAAAAAAAAAAATATCACCTAACTTTAGACTCATATTAGTCCCCATTAATGAGGGAAAGCATATTAAACCATATAGCCACTAGCTTGCAATCCATCTTAGATCATTAATGTCAAGTAAGAACAACCACCATACACATTTGTTTATAACTTCATGAATTTCTAACACAGAGTATACAACATGTTTGGTGTCAACATTAATTCTTGATAACCATAAATAAACTAAACTTCATTAGTGTTAAAACTTTTAAACACAAGATTTAAACATCCAACCCATTTTGAACAAATTGAATTATTATGGTGCATGGTTATTCTCTTCCCAAACAAACAACTCTAACTTGTGAAAAGATAAATCAAGTAGGTCATGTGGATAAGTTTGGAGTGAATGTGTAGAGAGGTGGATACAATGGGTTTTTTTTTTAAAAAAATATTTTCTTAAAAATTATCTTAATAATATTTATAAAATATTTATAGAAAAAGGACAAAAATGAGGAATTCATGTTTCTCTTTTGGGTTTTTTTTCCTTAAATTATTTGTCCTTTTATTTTATTTTTTATTAATGCATTATTTTTCATTAAAGGTGCAATTAATATGGTTTCATTATTGTTGAAAAGGTTCACGTAACTTGGTCATTAGACTTTTAATGAACTAGTGGGGACACCTAACATTATTGTGGACTTGGACAGACTGACTCCACGTGTAGTTTAATGCTCCCACTTCTAAAACCCTAATATTCCCCTAGTTGCCAAACCATGTTAGTAAGTGGGCTCAGCCATGAAAATCCTTAAACCCTCATTTTTCCAACATCATTGATGAAAGGGATAGCCACCTGATGAACGGTCCCGATCACTAGAAGATATTTGAGCTCCAGTTAGGACAATATTGTAGATCGATGCATTCTAACCATAACTTTTTACTTTAGGTTGTTTTGTCTTTCTAATTTATTTTCATGCTTATATTTATCAATCAAAGGATTACCAATTTGTTATTTTGATATTTAAATCATCTAGGTGGAATTTCTTAAATCGGGATTTGACCATTTCATTTGAAAACTAATTGGTGTTCAGTAAGGATAAGTCAAATCTTTCATGACATTCCACATTACATCATATGAGCTTGTTCTAAGAGCCATCATTTGGGTGACACATTTTAGGGCTTAAAAGCAACATTGTTGCACCCCAACACAATTTACTGAGATTTATATGGAGGTTTTTTTTTCTTAATTCTAAATATAATATAAAACTAAACAATGGTCAATAATGTTAGGCATTAAGTTGTTTGTTTTTTAAAATTTTTATTTATATTAAACATTAAGAAATATAGAAAAACCAATAAGTTATTTTTAGCATTTAGAAAAAGCTAAATAATTTAATTTTTTTAGCTAAAAAAATTTAAGAAATAAGTAATAAGTTAACAAAAAGTAAAAAATAAAAATAACAATTTAAAATCTAAAAGCAAGTTGTTTCCATAAAAAAAAAAGTTAAAAAACAAATAGCACTTTACTCAAAAAACATACTTGATAATATAAAAACGACTATGTTTGGTTTTCGAAAAATGCTAAGAAAAAAAAAAGAAAAGATACTAAAAAAATTAATGATTTTTTCATATTTGGACTTACCATAAAAATATGAAGAAATAAATATAATTAAAATTTGTTAAAAACTTATACATTTTTAAATTAAATAACAAGTCAATACATAAAATAATTAAAATAAATTAAATGAATTTTAAATAGTATATAAAAATAATTTATTAACTTTAAATATATTTTTATTTTCCCCCTCAATTTTTCTCAAATTTTTTAGGAATCAAACATAGCTACAAAGAACTTAAAAAAATAAATTATACCTCAAGAAGGATCTTTGTTTCATAAACTCTATTTCATAAACTCGTAATGTTTCTGATCATGTTATCATCATCATTTTGTTAAAGGTATATTAACTTAATTGTTAATCGATTTTTTCACTCATTAGCTTAACATTAATTTAAAACCCTAAAAAGGGTTAGAATCTTATGTTATGGTCTATTATCTAATTGTTATTTGAACTTTAAAACCTTATACTTGGCCTAAAACCCTAATATTCCCTTAACCTAATCCAGGTGAGAGACTTAAACAAGAGAGAATTAATTGATGTGATTCACCAGCTGAGTTCAGTGGAATCACAACCACCAGAACTCTCTCTCCCCCATTCCCAACATACAAAACTGATCAGTGGACCCACCAACCAAACTCTCCACTCAGAGTTCACAAACAATATTTGGAGAAAGTTAACAAACTGGGCTCCACCCTCTTCCCATCTGGCCGATATAAACTAATCAAATGGTGTTACCAAAAGTAGGAAAAAGCTTGATAGTTTAGTGGAAGTGCCAATTATTTTCCACCAAAGATTCTTCCTGATTCCACACGCACATCTATATCGCTTGTCTTCTTTTGGATTAAAAGATCACAACTATGCATTTTTCCCACTCTTATTATAACTACAGATATCATCACTCATTATCTTCTTCATAGAGGCCATGGCCATGGCCAGTTTCTATTTGTTCTCTTCTTCACTTTGCATGCTTTTTAGCTTTGTGGTATTCACTGAAGCAGCCCCTAAAGGGTCTCTCATCACACACCTTCCTGGGTTCAATGGAATTTTCCCTTCCAAGCACTACTCAGGGTATGCATATATACATATAGATATGTCCAGAACTGTTGTCATTTTTTCTAAGTATTGGTCTGGTTGTGCATGTTTCGATGGGGTTCTGTGATCTTGGGGAATTTCAGTTATGTGGACATAGGAGGTGAACCTGCCAAGAATCTGTTTTACTACTTTGTTGTATCCGAAAGAAACCCGGCGAAGGATCCTCTTGTTCTATGGCTGAATGGTGGCCCAGGCTGCTCTAGCTTTGATGGTTTTGTGTATGAACATGGTACTGATTCTTAAAACTGTGTATCAGATACTGGAGTATAAGTAACAGTTATTTTGATTTTCTTGATATTCTGAACTATATATATCACTGCCACCATACTTACTACATTTCAGTTTGTTTTATTTTTTTCTTTTTTTGGGAGTTTGAATTAGCTGCTGATTTTTTGGATACATCTTGATTGATTCATAAATTTATCAAAAGGGATGGAGCAATATTTAGAATATTAGATTCTTCCACTCTGATGATCATCTAAGTTGTATGAATTGGTCTTTCTTTTTTCGAGGCAAAAGGTATAAATTGATCCACTCACATAAACTGAAAATTTTGAATTTGAGTTGTTTGATCCAAATTTCTGCAGGACCTTTCAATTTTGAAGCAGGAAAGACACCCATCAGCCTGCCCACTTTGCACCTCAACCCATACAGTTGGTCCAAGGTGAGAATTCCTTTTGAAACACATCCTTGACAATTGGTTTTTGTAGGTTGAATTAGCAATAAATTTTGTTTATCAGATATATACTTAGATTAATGTAGTATACATATTGTTTTCTTGTGTTTCTTTTTTTTTTTTTTTTCAGGTTTCAAGCATGATATATTTGGACTCTCCTACTGGGGTTGGGTTTTCCTTCTCGAAAAACACATGGCAATACAAAACTGGAGACGTTCAAACTGCCTCTGATACACATGAGTTTCTCCTCAGGGTAAATTTAACATTACAATCACAGATTGATTGAAAAACTAGTATACTCATTTTATTGTTCTGCAACCAGTGGTTCAAAGAATTCCCGGAATTCATCACCAATCCATTTTATGTGTCTGGAGAGTCTTATGCTGGAGTTTATGTGCCAACTCTTTCTGCTGCAATAGTGAAAGGCATCAAAAGTGGTGCAAAGCCTACTATCAACTTCAAGGTATGTCACATTAATTAGAGCTACCCACCTTGAAAATTAACTGAAATATATTGTAAAGACTTCAGATTCAGTTCGGTTTGGTTTATGCAGGGCTATTTGGTGGGAAATGGGGTCACAGACATGGAGTTTGATGCCAATGCCCTAGTCCCATTTACACATGGGATGGGCCTTATATCAAGTGAGATGTTTGAGGTACTGAATTTTATTAGCTACTTTGAGCTTAGTTCTTGCTTGAAAGCATCTTAAATAGTTCCAAAACAACTGGTGCAGAAAGCAAGAGATAACTGTGGAGGAAACTATTACTCAAATGAAAGTAAAAGCTGCATAGAAGAGCTGAACAAAATCTATAATGTGAGATGATTGTTCTTCTCTCATTGATCTTGTCTGAAATTCAGCAAATTCTGAAGAAAGTGGAGCTAGTTATAGTGTTTGATTAGTACTCTATATATATGTATCATGGTTTCTTCTGGTTAATTACCATGCAGGCCATTTCTGGTCTCAACCAATACGATATCCTTGAACCTTGCTATCATAGACCGACGAAGAAAGGTGAAGAAACTGGAAATACAACGCTACCACTTAGCTTCAAGCAGTTAGGAGCTACTAACCGGCCACTTCCAGTGAGGACGAGGATGTTTGGCCGCGCCTGGCCTTTTCGTGCACCAGTTAAAGATGGCATTCTCCCTCTGTGGCCTGAATCAATCAAGCAAAACCCAATTCCTTGCACGGCAAGTTATTCAAATTAGTCTTTGGTTTTCTAGAATATGACTGCTAATACTATTTGATAGTAGCTACCTTAAGCTCATTGTTTTTCAGTTGATGGCTACATAAAGAAGTAAACCAACTAGTACTAGTTCTAAATGAAATCGCATACTTCGAATTACTTCATTCGGACACTATTTTCGTATGTCAAATTGCAGGATGATCAAGTAGCAACTGTTTGGTTGAATGACAAAGGAGTTAGGACTGCAATTCATGCCCAACAGGTAACACAACTACTCTAGCTAGTCATATGAATATTTCTCATCAGTACTATGCGTACTCTACTGAAATTTGGAGCTTAATTAATTCAAATTGTTTTTTGTTTAGAAAGATGTGATTGGGGAGTGGGAAATATGCACTGGCAGACTACACTATTCCTCTGATTCTGGGAGTATGCTTCAGTACCACAAAAACCTAACTGCCAAGGGATACCGAGCACTTATATACAGGCAAACTTTTGCCCATATGAATCGTGTTTATATAGTTTCATCTCCATTCTGTATGATGTTTTGAAGATTTTTCAAGTATATAAGAATTTTCCCATGAAAATCAACCTCCTGTTAACTGTTGTGGCAGTGGGGATCATGATATGTCTGTGCCATTCACTGGGAGCGAAGCATGGACCAGGTCACTAGGATATAAGATTGTGGATGAATGGAGGGCTTGGATTTCCAACGACCAAGTTGCCGGGTACTCGAGGCAGATGAAACTGTGTCTTTCGCCATTTTTGTGCATGGTTCTTTGCTTCTTGTTCAATCATTGTTCTTGGGTTAACTGTATTTCTTGCAGGTACACACAAGGATATGAACATGGCCTCACCTTTCTCACCATCAAGGTTAGTCTTGTATCCATTCTGTTGAATTTTTTTTCTAGTTTTTGCAGTGAAGTTGTGTAAGTGATGGTGCAGGGAGCTGGGCACACTGTCCCTGAATACAAGCCAAGGGAAGCACTGGACTTTTTCGGCAGATGGTTGGAAGGAAAAGCAATATAACTGACAAGGAGAAGCAGTTCTTACAGTCTTTCATCAATCTATCATTTGGCTTAGGTAGAAATGGAAAAAAAATAAAAAGAAAAATGTACTGATCTAATAAGAGATTAACAGTGTGTTTAATTAGTTGATGCCTACTTTCTTCGTCACATGAGTCTAATTTTTTGATCTGTAAGTCTCTGCTGATGCTTCTGTTGTTCGTATTTTTATATGTTGATTCTATTTATTTATACCTTTATTTAATGATTTAGATTTTATCATATATATATATATATATATATATATATATATATATATATATATTTAACTATCCGAATTTGGAGTACAATAGATATCACTTTGGTACCTTAGTTTTTTTCCTTTTAATTAACCTGACCTAACACTAATTCGGTTTGATTTGACTTGTTTAATTCAATTTGACCTAACGTATGGGTATAGACTGCATTACGGATTACTAGAAGTGGGTTAGTGATACTTGGTAGTGTCTTAATAAGTACCCTCACTAATTTAAAAAAAGAATATGCATATATATAGTGTATTTGGTTTGATAACCCGACCATTCGAAATATTTTTTATTTTTTCTAAAATTAACCCAATAAACTTAAATTTTTTTTTAAAAAAAAATTCATTTTGTCTCTATGCGGTTTGATTTTATTTTATTTTTTTGGAATTAATTAGTTTGTCACTTTTTTTCCTTCTTTTAAAAATAATGTTGGAATTAATTGTAATAGATTTATTTATTAACTTAAACTTGGAAGTGATAAAACTAATCTAAACATGCTCAAAACTTAATAACATAGATCAAATATGGAAATAAAGGAAGAATTGAAACATACCTTCGACCATTGATGGTTTGGGAATCTGGAAATCAAATTTGATATTCAAATGGGTTGAGGTGCTTCTAAACCCTTAATCAATCTCAAAATGATGGTGTCTATGTTTGAATAGAGATTAGAGGCTTAAGGACCTAACCATGAAAGCTCTATTTATATTCACTTTGCCCATAACAGAGTCAATGCCGTAATTCATGGCTATTAATGACAACAAAAAATGGAAAACTAAATCAACGGAAATCCTAAAATTTATGGAAGATTATGGGCTAGATTTTTGGACCTATTAAGGAAAATCTAACATTCTCCCACTTGGTCCATATATTCCATCATTCACCATAGTAAGAAACAAAATACACGAATCATGGCGATAGGTTCTTTAAAACAAGTATTATTTTCCATGTATCACAGTACATTATGACTCTTAAACACTTGCCTTCATTACTTAATGAATAAACATTATGTTTATTCAAGGTCCAAACATTAGAAATATTTCTCAAATGAATGAATGTGTACACAAATTAGAAACAAATACGAGAAAATATTACCACATAAATAGAGTTTCATCACAAATAACATTTGTACTTATAACGAAAATCATACAAAGGAGCCAAGTCCCATTCTATCCACATGATCCTTGAATTTCGATGGTGGCATGCCTTTTGTCAAAGGATTAGCTATCATCAATTCAGTGTTGATGTGTTCAATAACCTCTGTTTTCTCTTTAACATGTTCCTTTATGGCTAAATACTTTATGTTGATGTGTTTGCTTCGATTACCGCTTTGTTGTTTTTAGCCATAAAAACTGCAACTGAATTGTTGTAATATATCCTCAATGGCCTAGAAATTGAATCTACAATTCTAATCCCATAAAGGAAATTCATAATACACCATGAGTTGTAGCCTTAAAACAAGATATGAACTCAGCTTCCATAGTGGAAGTAGTAGTCAAAGTTTACTTTACACTCCTCTAGGATACAACTCCACCAACGAACATAAAAATGTATCCAGATGTTGATTTCTATGAATCAACACAACTAGTGAAGTCCGAATCTGAGTAACCAATCACCTCAAAATTATCAGTCCTTCTATACATAAGCATATAGTCCTTCGTTCCTTGAAGGTACCTCAACACCTTCTTTGTAACTCTCAAGTGGTCTATACTTGGATTACTTTGATATCTTCCCATTATCGCAACAGAAAATGCAATGACAGGTCTTGTGCATACCTGAGCATACATTAGGTTTCCAACAACAGAAGCATATGAGATGTTTTTCATTTGTTCCCTATTAAGATCATTTTTCGAGCACTGGTTCAAATTGAACCTATCACCCTTCATAATAGGAGCTATACTTGGTGAACAATCTTTCATCCAAAATCTCTCTAAAACTTTGTTGATATAGGTCTCTGGAGACAAACACAAAATTCCTTGAAATCAATCTCTATGTATCTTAATGCCAATGACATAAGATGCATCACCCATATCCTTCATGTCAAATTTTTTAGATAGAAATTGTTTCACCTCATGTATCAAACCCTTATCATTTTTTACAAGTAAAATGCCATCCACATATAGAATAAGGAAACATATTTTACTCCCACAGACTTTCTGGTATATATATTGATCCATAATGTTCTCTACAAACCTAATGAAGAGATAACATCAAGGAATTTCAAGTACCATTGACAAGAGGTTTGTTTCAATCCATATATGAATTTCTTGAGCTTACACACCAAATGCTTACCATCTTTGGAGGAAAATCCTTTTGGTTGTTTCACGTAAACTTCTTCCTCTAGATCTTCAGTGAGGAAAGTCTTTTTCATATTCATTTGTTGCAACTCCAAATCAAAATGTGCAACCAATGCCATAATAACATGAAAAGAATCTTTCTTGATACAAGAAAGGTCTCCTTGTAGTCAATTCCTTCCTTCTGTGTGAATCCTTTAGCAACAAGTTTTGCTTTATTTCTTTCAATGTTGCCTAATGAGTCTTTCTTTGTCTTAAGGACCCATTTACATCCTATGATTTTCTCACCATCAAGCAACTCAACAAGATTCCAAACTCCGTTAGATGTCATAGAATTCATCTCATATTTCATGGCATAATACCATAAATTTGATTCTTTGCAACTCATGGCTTGTGAAAACGTTTTAGGATCATTTTTAGCTTCAATGTTATAGTTTGATTCTTATAGATACACGACATAATCACCAGGAATTGTTGATTTCCTTGCTTTAGTATATTTCCTTAATGTTGAATCAATATTTTCTAAAGGATCATGTTGTTCAACTAGTTGTTCAACAATTTCTAACATTTATTGAACAACTTGATCTAATAGATTATTCTTAGCATAACTTATGAAACTTCAATGATTGGTTGTTCAACTCCCGTTTGAACTTGAGGGGTGTTGTGAATGATAACCAACCTTTCACTTGAGGTAGAAGGTTGATTTTTCTTAGAGATTGTGTTCTAGGATTGACCAGTCTTACTTAATAAGTCATTCTTAAGAAATTTTGCATTTCTTGATTCCACAATCCTAGTGTTGTAAGATGGACAATAGAATCTGTACCCCTTAGACCTTTCGACATATCCAATGAAAATTCCACTAATGGTCCTTGGGTCCAGTTTTTTCTTTTGTGGGTTGTAAACTCTTACTTTATATGGGCATCCCCAAATGTGTATATGCCGCAAACTTGGTTTCCAACCTTTTCATAATTCAAATGTCTTTGAGACAACCTTAGTTGGAACTTAGTTCAATATATACACTACCATTTTAAAAGCTTCAATCCATAAGAATTTAGGAAGCTTAAAGTTGTTAAGCATACTTTGTACCATGTCCAATAATGTTTGGTTTCTTCTTTTCTGCTACGCCATATGGTCTAGGAAACCAAGCATGGCATATTAGGTAACTATTCCATGCTCTTGAATAAACTTCGTAAATGGACCAAGTGTTTGTCCATCTTTAGTGTATCTACCATAATATTCTCCACCTCTATTTGTTCTCACTATCTTAATTTGCTTTCTACATTCATTCTCTACTTCGACCTTACAAGCCTTAAAGGTATCTAGTGCTTCATTATTGTTATGAAGCAATTATAGATACATGTATCATGAGTAATCGTCTATAAAAGAGATGAAGTATTTCGAACGATACAAGTCTATGTTTGGACTACAAATGTCTGAATGTATGATCTCCAATATGTTTGTGCTCCTTTTGGCAATTTTCTTTGACTTGTTGGTCTACTTTCCCTTAATGCAATCCACACAAGTGTCAAAATCAATAAAATCCAAAGCACTAAGTACTCCATCATTTACTAATCTTTTAATTCTTTCTATGGAGATATGTCTCAATCTCTGATGCCACAACAGAGAGGAATCTTCATTCATAACACATTGTTTAACACCAATGTGAACATGCATAACATTATGAGTAGAATCTTGCAAATTAATAGAGAAATGACCATCAGACAATGTATAATTCCTAACAAGATCATATTTATAAAATAAACTGAATGATATTTTTGAAAAGTTAAAGGAATAACAAAAAAGTACAAGTCTTGAAACTAAAATCAAATTCCTAGAGAAACTTGGAATATAAAATGTCTTTTCCAAATTAAAAACAAAACCACTACTTAAAACTAAAATGCATGTTCCAATAGCCTCCACATGTGAATGCATCTTGTTTCTTGAATAGATGCATTGCTTACTTCCCACTAGCTTCCTTAGGTTTTGCAAACCCTACAAGGTATTTGAAATATGGATTGTAGAACCATAATCAATCCACCATGTGTTATTATTAACATCAACCATAGTAGATTCATAACAAACAAATGAGATTGGATTACCTTTCTTTTCAAGCCACTCATGAAATTTAGAGCAATCTTTTTTCATGTGTCCCTTCGTTTTGTTGAAGAAGCACTTAGATTCCTTTTTTTATCTCTCATTGGGATGGTATTTTACCTTTCCCCTATTGTTTAGCTTGGTTATGGTTCTTTCCTTATGTTGCCAATAATGCACTCTCACCCATTTCCATTACTAGCCTTCATTCCTCTTGAACACACATGGTTAGAAGTGTTGGGAACCTTCGATCACTCCGTTTCCATGCCTTGGATCATGTAGGGTGTATGCATCTATCCTTAGGCATATTTAAATCTATCGCAATGGAAACACATGGCTATAAAAACCATTATTGATACCACAGAAATCATGAATTTAGATAATAAAGCCACATACCTTTTATTCGGATGTTCTCGGATTGATTCCAATTGATGTAGATAACTCTAAAGTCGTAATGGATTTTGTAAACACCATGATCTTCCACTTGATGACTTTTCCTTGTGTCTAGGCATTGAAATGGTGAAGATCTCAAGAGTAGAGGCTAATGTTTTTTCTCTAGATTGTAGAGAGAAAATGACAAGACATGGAAACCTAAACCCCTAAAGGGGTATTTATAAGTTTCCTACTAGGCTTAAGTGACAAGTGACTTAAGCCCACCATGGGTTTGGGTCACTTAATCTAATTGAAAAAGGTTTCTAATTGATTAATTAACCATACAGAACCCTAATTAATCAATTAGCCCAGTCCAGAGATACCACTCACTTATCCCTATGTAACCTTATGTAATTACCAAAATTCCCTTATACACAAAAAGTGAACTAAAAACCCACTTAACCCTCATAAATCGTGTCATCAAGGAATATGAGCTCAAAGTGGGGACCATTGAGACTCATAGGAGTATTGGCTCCCTCATAATCAAATTCTGAAATTGACTCAACATCCCACTATAGAGAGTCAATTGCACTCTATACCCTATGTAAATTACAACAAGACACCAAGTGCTCGAGTCCATGACCTACTACATGCAGACTCCCCATGAACTCGTGTCCATAATCTAACAAGGTAGTGTTATCACCTATCAAAATTACCTCTCAAATCCTTGAGTTACAAACCTTACTTATTATGTGATCAATTGACATACTTTAACTCCAAGGAACATATGTCAAATTCTATTAAATGAATTATTGTGGCCACAAATTTCATGATCACATATCCTTTGGATTACCCAAGATGATACATTGTCTCAATCCCATGAGATATCATGGTACCTCTATTGAGAATACTTGTTGCCACCAACCTCCATCCACAGTAACCCAATCCATAGGGATATATGACCACTTAAGGTCTCACCCATAGGTCAAAGTCTCATGCTGATTTTGGCACAACCTCAACATCCTCTCAAGGTTGAAAGTCTATGCAATATAGTAGCTTGGTGAATCATGAAATTTAATAGCCGTATATCATGATTCACTGTAGGTCCTATCCAATATGCATCACATACACTAATTCACTCACAATGAGAAACCCATCCCGATGGCCAAGATAAGTCATACCTCCAATTAGGAGGTGGTACATTACAATCTCTACTAGATTGCCCAAATCCATGAACCAATTGTGAATAACTTATCTACTTACAAAAAACCCATGACTTGTATTTTTTATGCAACTTCTAATGCACCCAAGTTATGTACAATGTAAGAGATATGGACTGAATGCTCAAATCAATGTCAATACACCAAATGGACAGTAAGTGGATAGTTAAGTCTAACATTGTTACATCATGTCTTGCTTTTAGGGTCTTAATCCCAACAAGAAGTTCATTGATTGACCATTTATTCGTATGTGTGTTATAAGAGATTTTTTTGAAGCATCCATATTGTTATAGAAGAGTGTTCGGTATGTAGTGCACAATGAAAGATTCAAACATCTCAACCTCAAGAGTTTTCAGCCAAGCTGTAATGTCCCTTATTTGCATGATGTGCTCACACACACCTCTCACATTGATGAACGTTAAGGATGAAAAATTCATAATCAAGATACCGACAAATGCCTTATCTGAAGTCTCAAACTACTCATCAATATCCTTCAGTAAGGCCTTAACTTTATTATGCTGATCAGATGAACCTCAAATACCACTAGAAATTTTGGTCTTTATGAATATCACACTAAGGCGATTGGATTGCTCCCATCGTTCATAAAGAGCCTTTTCATTTGCAATGTTGGTCGCAGTAATGATCGATTCATATTTCCTAATAGCATAATCAATGTTCATCTACCCCAAATGAAGGAGAATTCTCTCCTTCCATACTTTATAGTTGTCACCCTTTAGTTCAAGAATATCACATCTTATATCAGAAAAATTTGCAGGTTGCATAACTACATAAAAATTAAACATTCATGCTTATATAATAGTAATTTGAACTAATAAACATATATCATGTTTTACCAATATAAATCATGTTTCAAAAATATGAATCTAGTGACATAAAACTTGTATATGGGCTAAAGTTCTAATTCAGTTAAATCCATCTAACTTTATGATAAAACTATCAAATTATATTCCTTTCTTAATTCATGTAGGTAAATTAAGAATATAATTTGATATTTTATCCTAATTAATCATACAAATATAATAAAAATTCTCATAGGATAAAATTTGTTATATTTAAATATGACTAATTTCAATGTCATTTTTTTCTAAATGTGATCCTAAAACACTTAATATATAATTTTGCATAATTAAAAATGTTGTGACTAATCCCTAATTAATTAAAATTATATGGAGCACTAGACATTTAATTTTATTCACAAAAATTATTCATATAAATTGAATGCAACCATAAGTAATATTTACATATATGAACATTGTCTAAATTTATGTACCAAAAAAATTCAAATTGCATGTATAATGAAAAATATAAATTATACATACAAAAATGACATAATTTTAACATATAAATATCCAAATCTCAATTCCACAAAATGTTATTTATAAAATCCCAAATTTATGATTTTTTCACAAAATACCAGAAAATTTAAATTTATGGAAATGTAGTTGTATGTTTTTGCACAAAACGACATGTTGTTTTACTTGTGTTGCCGAAACTTTCTCCAAAAAAGGACATGTCATTTCATCACCCAAAAAAAACAACATGTTGTTTTGCCTATATGACAACAACCTTCAACTAGTCCAAACAATATGTCGTTTTTTTTCCAAACACTCAAAATGACATGTCATTTGGCATCGTCTTCAACCTCTAATTAGGTCGTTTTCGACCTGGTTCACAACTCAATATTTTCTAACCTTTTGGACACCAAAATTAATGTTTCAAATCATATAAATGTTAAATCCAATTACCTAATGATTTCTAATCTTATTTTTCATCAAAAATTCCAAAAAAAAAAAAAAAAAAAAACTTTCGGATACAAAAACTCAAATTTTCCATATTGCACATAATCAAAGCATAGGCAATATTGTGGATTTAATACCAATTGTAAGTGCTAAAACCAATCTAAACATGCTTAAAATTTAATAACATAGGTCAAATGTAAAAATAAAGGAAGAATTGAAACATACCTCTGACCATTGATGGTTTGGGAATCCAAAAATCAAATTTGATATTTAGATGCGTTAAGGTACTTCTAAAGCCTTAATTAATCAATCTCAAAACAATGGTGTATATGTATCTGAATAGAAATTGGAGTCTTAAGGACCTAACCATGAAAACTTTGTTTAGATTCACTTTGCCATCATAGAGTTAATTCCATAATTCATGGTTGTTAATGACAATAAAAAAAATGGAAAACTAAATCAACGAAAATTTCAAAATTGATGGAAGATTATGGGCCGGATTTCTAGACCCATTTAGGAAAATCTAACAAAACTAACATGACTTAACATCAGTTTGATTTGATTTAGTTCAATTACCTCTATTCAACCCAAAATTAAACTTATATGTTTTTTTTATTTTATATTTGTGATAAATCTCAATTGATAAACATTATTATACAATGCTCAACAACAATGAAGAATGTGTGAGAATACAACTATTGGTTGCATATTACTAGAAGTGAGTTAGTGTGACTATTGATACTAATTTTTTCAAAAAAAAAATGTAAAACCATTCATAATATTCATTAAAAAAAAATAACCCAAAAAAACTTAATTTATTTTTTATTTTTTAAATCTTGACTTGATGTGGTTTTATTTGATATTATTAGATTCATTCAATTGACATATTTTTAATAAAAAAATATGTTGGAATCAATTACAAAAAAAAAATTATTTTTCAACTCAAACAACCTCACTTAACATCAATTTAGTTTGATTTAGTTAATTTGGTTGATCTAAAATTACGCACATATGTTTTCAACTTTTTAATTGTCAAAAAACTTTTAAAAAAGAATTCAATATTATCATTCCATATGTGCTTAATAATGAACATTAAGAAAGAAAATATGACGTGTGAATGAATCTCTAGGTGACAAAGTTACTAGAAAGTGATACTAGCTATTAGTGTCGATGGAAAGTATTATGTAAGCTATTACACTCACAAATCTTGGTATCAATTATTATTATTATTATTATTATTATTATTATTATTATTATTATTATTTTGATTAATTTTATTTACTTCTTTTGTTCAGGTTTTGGCTAAACACACATTTATGTGGCTAAACACACATACGTGGGTGGTAGCAAGGCTCCTTTATGTGTCTTGCTCATGTCTAAAACCTTGCATTATGTTCCTTTGTTGTGGCCAGGATCAAGCCACATTTTCATTTTTGACTTGAGTCATAGACACCTCTTCCCCTCAAAGAGCATTTTAAACCATCCTCGAAGTGTCTAGGGTAAACATTAAGAGTGCTTGAGAAGATTAATGATTTTTCATAAATAAAAGAAAATTATAAAAAAAAAAATCAAAATTTCACTTGAAAGCCCCATCTCATAGCTTTCTTTTCAATGAAGAAAATACTAACATCCCAAAATTCAATACCTGAATTTTGGTTGAGTTATGTCATGTGTTGGATTGAATGTTGAGCCATGTGCTAGAACATGTTAAGCCGCATACTAAGACTTTCTAAGTCGTGAGTTGGGATGTTCAACATGCTTTAATATTCTAATTAAGCCTTGTGTTGAGATGTTCTCAACCGCATGTTAGGACATTCTAAGCCCTGTATTGGGTGTTGCCTTAATGTGCTAAAAATGTGTGTTGCACTTTCAGTCACCACGAATCCCGTGTACTTAGACTTTCTAAGTTGGTAGTTGGGATGGTCAACATACTTGAATGTTCTAAGCCTCATGTTGAGATGTTCTCAACCACATGTTTTGACATCCTAAGCCACATGTTGGATGATGCCCTAATGTGCCGAAAACAATGATGAAAATTTTAGGATAGATCAAGGATATATCATCGATATATCGTGTATTGGGAGCTTTGGAAGCAAAATTTTGTGGTGATATATCAAAGGGGCAAAATTTCTAGAAAATCTCTAAAAATCACTAATATATTGGCAATATATCGGTGACGTGATAAATCAACGATATTGTGAAATAATCGCTTGATGTTGCCAAAAATCATTGATATATCGATGATTTATTGACGATTTTTATGGAAATATCAACGAGGGTGGAGGTCGTGATCTGACAACCTAAATGATACTTGTGTTGATCCGACGACCAAGATTATGCCCGTGTTTGCAATGGTCATCTACCTCCCTCAATGCTTCATCTAACAGGCTAGATTAAATCTAGGTGGTGATTTAACGACTAGGAAGTGATCCCAACAACTATTTGATAATCCAATGGTCAGATTTCGCCCAATCCAATAGCTAAAATTGTTTTCTAACGTTAAAATACATTCCAACGGTTATTTTGGCCCAATTTTTTTATATAAATAACTTATTCTTCATTCATTTCATTTCATACTTCAATTGCTCTTTTATTGCTCATAATTTTTTTGTTATTATTTTCAAATTCTTATAAATTTGAGGATTTATAAATCAAGTTTGTGGATTAACTCCAAATTCCAAACCAAGGTTGCTCAATTATTGTATGATATGTTTGTTTTAAATTTTAATGATTTTTGTATTAAAGTACAATTAATTAGTAGATTTTCAATAGATTTGGTAAATTAACTTAGCTTAGTTATATATTTGATTCACATAATTAGTAGATTTGCAATAAGTTAATTTGAAATTAATTATTTTATTTTATTTTTATATTCAATTGTAATTAATTAGTATATTTTCAATAGTTTTAGTAAATTAACTTAGCATAGTTATATATTTGATTCATATTGTAGGACCTCAGACGCTACCAACTCTCCTAAAAGCAATTGCTATTAGGAAATGCGTATATCCTAAGCATATAGTGCATTCACCAAGCTCCCATGACGAATACAAGGGAAGTTGATGGATGCGGTCAACTCGATCTGCCAACAATCTCCCCCCCCCCCCCCTAGCGACACCCCAGGAGTTCGAACCCGTGACCTCGGCTCTGATACCACTTGTAGGATCTCAGACGCTAGCAACTCTCCTAAAAACAATTGTTGTTAGGAAAGGCCCATACCCTAGCCTTATAGTGCATTCACCCAAGCGCCCACGACGAACACAAGAGGAGTTGATGGATGCGACCAACCCTCTGATCTGCCAACACATATAATTAGTAGATTTGCAATAAGTGAATGGAATTAATGATTTAATTTTAATATTTTTCATTGTTACTAGGCATTAAACTTAAATTACTTCAATTTCATGTTATGTATACTTCTAATTGAATAGAATGACTAGTGCAAGTGGAAATATAAGTGGAGATGGTACGAGTGGCATGGTGGGGCAAGATCCAACTTTGAAGCATTGTTCATCGGTGGAGGGGAATAGAAATAAGACAATTTGTAACTATTGTGGATTGTTGATGAAGAATATAGGCATCACTCGATTCAAGTTCCATTTAGCACATAGAGACTTACACAACAACACCAAAAAAGTACCTCTTGAAGAGAAATGAGAGATGTTGCATAAAAAAACTAAAGCAAAAGCAAAAAAAACTAAAAATATTAAAGAGATCTATGCTCAATTATGTGGCATAATGAGGGGTAGTCATACACATGTCATAGATGAGGATAATGATGATGATGATGATGATCAAGATGTGTACATGTATTCAACAAATATGCACCTGGATGAGTGAGATGCTTATTGAGTTGGGGTTTGTGCCTCGAAAGTGACATAATGAGATTGACAACAACATGAAACCTTTGTAGGAAGAAAACATAAAATAGGAGAGTTGTCACGTCTTAGTGATGCACCGACGCTAATGTGGAAATCACAAAATATGCAACATTCAAACCCATCACCACTTATTACCCCTTCACTCTACAAGTCTTTTGTAGAAAGACAAAGAATATCAAAAATATATTCAAGGGTGACTCAATTAAAAAAACGATGAGACGCTTAATAAGAAAATTCTTCATTTATGAGAGCATCGCATCCCATAAAGCAAACTTTCACCACTTCAAGAATATGATTATCGGTGCAAAACATGCAGGTAATTACAAATTACTCAATTTTTATATTGTTTGAGTAGTTATAGTCTTTTGTGACATGTTTTAAATATTTCTTACATATGAATTGTAGGAATGAGAATCGAGTCTCCATCTCCATATGAAATAAAGAACAAGTACTTGGAAATGGAGTACAATGAAATGGAAGGTTATGTGAACCAACAAAGAGAAAAATGGAAGAAATGTGAGTGCACAATAATGTCAGATGGATAGAAAAGGCCCACGAAATTAAGTATAATTAATTTCATGGCCTATTCAAAAGGGACCACAATATTCCTTAAGTTAATCAATGTATCAAACAATATCAAAGACCACAACTATATATATAAGCTACTGAAGAGTGTTATCAAAGATGTTTGGGAAGAAATTGTGGTCAACATTGTCATAGATAATGGGTCGGTGTTCGTGAAAGCAAACAAGTTGTTGATGAAGAAGTTTAACTTATATTAGACTCCGTGTGCGGCGCACTGCATCGACTTAATGTTTGAAGACATTGACAAAAGACCCAGTATTGCAGAGGTGATAAACAATACTCACAAAATAACCAACTTCATTTACAACAATGGTTGGTTATTGCACAAATGAGAAAGTTCTATGGTGGAGACATTGTTCAACCATGAGCTACAAGGTTTGCTATCAATTATATTGCTCTTGACAAACTTCTTAAAAAAATGGCTGATTTGAAGAGATTTTTTATAAGCGATGAATGAGCATAACACAAACTTAATTAGACAAAAATCGAACGAGAAGTGGAGAAATTAATGTTTGACCATCTGTATTGGGATAAAGTGGCAAAAGTAGTTTCATTATATGAGCCACTATACATGGTGGTTCAACTCGTGGATTCAGAAGATGTGCCCACAATGCCCTTTGTGTACAAACTTATTCAAGTGATAAAAGAGAACCTCATTCGCCAACATGCTAGAGAATGAATGTTCCAAATAATAAAAGGTCATTGGGAGAAAACACTAAGACATCTACTTCATGCAACAAGTAATTAAGTATTATCTATCTTCATAAGTTCTTACTCTTAATTTATATAATTTTCTCTTACAAAATACTAACTCTACTTAATTTTATTGTGGCATACTTCTTGAATCCAAGGTTTCAATACAAGTGTTGAGTTGGTAGAGATCCTAAGCTACTTCAAGTGGTTAATGACGTTTTTGCTAAATTAGACCTAATTGTTGAATCGCTTAGTCAATTTGAAAATGAGGTAAATAAAAAACTGTTATTTTACACAATCTAATCAAACAATGATTTCATTCATCAATTTATTTGAACGTTTATTAAAAATATGATATTGACATATTGAATGTTGAATATGTTGGCATCTTAGATCTAAGCAACAGAAGCAATACCAAATTTTCAAAAATTGATCTTTTAGAGTTAAAGTACTAACCTTTAGGTTTGGATGTTCCTAAACCTTAAATTCCAAGTGTTGAAGACGACTTTGAAGTTATTGGAAGTCTTGTAAAGCCACAATCTTTCGTCGACGATTCGACCTTGTTCTTGGCACACTTCTAGTAGGGAGGAAAGAAGGGTGGAGGCTATGATTCTCTTTATCTCTAGATGACATAAGACAAAAGTGATGGGAACACTAACCCCTAGGGGGTATTTATAAGGTTCCTAATTAAGCTTAAGTGAATTGAGCTCACATGGGTTTAGGTCACTTAATTTAGCCTAAATTAGGTTCTAATTGATTAATTAACCCAATATGACCTACTAATTAATCAATTAACCCAATTTAGAGACCTTGTTCACTTACCCTTATGCAACCTTGCGTAATTATCAAAACGTCCTTATGCACAAAAGTAAATTTAGAGGCAATCCAACCCTCATAACCCATGTTAACAAGGTGTATGAGCTTAGAGCGGGGACCATCAAATTTTGAAATTTATTCAACATCTCACTATAGATAATCAACTAAACTATAGTATCCTATGTAAATAACAATGAGACACTATGTGCTCAGGTCTATGACGTGTTATCCATTATGTTCCGTCTCCCCATGAACTAGTATTCGTAGTCTAACAAGGTGAAAGTTATTGGCCTTTCAAGACTACCTCTACTATTCTTGAGTTACAAATCCTCCCATTGTTTGTTCAACTGATATGTCTTAACTCTCGAAGAGTCTATGTCAAGTTTCACTTAAAGAACTATTATGACCATAGTTTCCATGACCACACCTCCTTAGGATCACTCAATGGGATACACTATCTCAGTCCCATCAGATATCATGGTGCCTCCATGAACTACTATTGTTTGCTACCGGTTTCCATTAACAGTGACCTAATCTATAGGGAATAAATTATCCAATTGCGATCTCACCCATTGGTCAAAGTCATTGCTAATTTTAGTATAAGCTCAATATTCTCTCAAGGTTGAGAGACAACACAATGAAGTGGTTTGGTGAGGTCATGACTACTTGATAGCTTTAAGTCATAACTTACTTAAAAAACATACTTGATATTATAAAAACGACCACATTTGGTTCTAAGAAAATACTAAGAAAAAAGATATTAACAAAATTAATGATTTTTCATGTTTGGGTTTCCCATAAAAAATATATAAAAAATAAATATAATTAAAATTTGTTAAAAACTTATACATTTTAAAATTATTAAGTTAATATATAAAATAAGTGATTTGAATTTAACGTAGTATATGAAAATAATTTATTGACTTTAAATATATTTTTATTTTTCCCCATATTTTTCCTCAAATTTTCTAGAAACTAAACATAACTACAAAGAACTTGAGAAAATGGACTAGACCACAAGAAGGATCTTTGTTTCATAAACTCATAATGTTTCAGATCATGTGATCATCATCCTTTTGTTAAAGGTATATTAACTTAATTGTTAACCTATTTATTACTCATTAGCTTAACTTTAATTTAAAACTCTAAAAAGGGTTAGAATCCTTATGTTATGGTCTCTTATCTAAGTGTTTGAACCTTTAAAACCTTATAGTTGGCCTAAAACCCTAATATTCCCTCAACCTAATCCAGGTGATAAGAGACTTAAACAAGAGAGAGAATTAATTCATGTGATTCACCAGCTGTGTTCAGCGGTATCACAACCACCTGAACTCTCTCTCCCCCATTCCCAACATACAAAACTGATCAGTGGACCCAACAACCCAACTCTCCACCCAGAGTTCACAAACAACGTTTGGAGAAAGTTAAACAAACTGGGCTCCACCGTCTTTCCATCTGCCTGATATAAACAAATCAAATGGTGTTACCAAAAGTAGGAAAGAGCTTAAAAGTCTAATGGAAGTGCCAATTATTTTCCACCAAAGATCCTTCCTGTAAATATTAAAAACACACATGTACATCACTTGTCTTCTTTTGGATTAAAAGATCACAATTCTATGCATTTTTCCCATCCTCTCATTATAAGTACAAATATCATCACTCATTATCTTCTTCATAGAGGCCATGGCCATGACCAGTTTCTATTTGTTCACTTCTTCACTTTGCATCCTTTTTAGCTTTGTGGTATTCACTGAAGCAGCCCCTAAAGGGTCTCTCATCACACACCTTCCTGGGTTCAATGGAACTTTCCCTTCCAAGCACTACTCAGGGTATGTATATATAACATTTGTCATTTTTTTTCAGTGTTGGGTTGTGCATGTTTTGATGGGGTTCTGTAATCTTGGGGGCTTTCAGTTATGTGGACATAGGGGGTGAACCTGCCAAGAATTTGTTTTACTACTTCGTGGTATCTGAAAGAAACCCCGGGAAGGATCCTCTTGTTCTATGGTTGAATGGTGGCCCAGGCTGCTCTAGCTTTGATGGTTTTGTGTATGAACATGGTACTAATTCTCAAAACTGTGAACTTGATACTAGAGTATAAGTAACAGTTATTTTGATTTTCTTGATATTCTGAACTATACACACTGCCACCATACTTACTACATTTCAGTTTGTTTTAATTTTTATTTTTTATTTTTTGGGAGTTTGAATTAGCTGTTGATTTTTTGGATACATCTTAATTGATTCATAAATTTATCAAAGGGGACGGAGCAATATTTAGAATATGAGATTCTTCCACTCTGATGATCATCTAAGTTGTATGAATTGGGCTTTCTTTTTTTGAGGCAAAAGGTATGAATTGATCCACTCCCATAACCTGAAAATTTTGAATTTGAAGAGTTGTTTGATACAAATTTCTGCAGGACCTTTCAATTTTGAAGCAGGAAAGACACCCAACAGCCTGCCCACTTTGCACCTCAACCCATACAGCTGGTCCAAGGTGAGAGTTCCTTTTGAAAACAAATCCTTGATAATTGGTTTTTGTAAGTTGAATTACCATAAATTTCGTCTATCAGATATATACCTAGATGGATATAGCATACATATTGTTTTCTTGTGTTTCCCTTTTTCAGGTTTCAAGCATGATATATTTGGACTCTCCTGCTGGGGTTGGGTTTTCATTCTCGAAAAACACATGGCAATACAATACTGGAGACCTTCAAACTGCCTCTGATACACATGAGTTTCTCCTCAGGGTAAATTTAACATAACAATCACAGATTGATTGAAAAACTAGTATAATCATTTTTTTTTGTCCTGCAACTAGTGGTTTGGCGAATTCCCCGAATTCATCACCAATCCATTTTATGTGTCTGGAGAATCTTATGCTGGAGTTTATGTGCCGACTCTTTCTGCTGCAATAGTGAAAGGCATCAAAAGTGATGCAAAGCCTACTATCAATTTCAAGGTATGTCACATTAGATCTACCCACCTTGAAAATTAAGTGAAATATGTTTTAAAGACTTCAGATTCAGTTTGGTTCGGTTTATGCAGGGCTATTTGGTGGGAAATGGGGTCACAGACATGGAGTTTGATGCCAATGCCCTAGTCCCATTTACACATGGGATGGGACTTATATCAAGTGAGATGTTTGAGGTACTGAATTTTATTAGTTACTTTGAGCTTAGTTCTTTCTTGAAAGCAGCTTAAATAGTTCCAAAACAACTGGTGCAGAAAGCAAGAGATAACTGTGGAGGAAACTATTACTCAAATGAAAGTAAAAGCTGCATAGAAGAGCTGAACAAAATCTATAATGTGAGATGGTTGTTCTTCTCTCATTGATCTTGTCTGAAATTCAGCAAATTCTGAAGAAAGTGGAGCTAGTTATGGTGTTTGATTAGTACTCTATATATATGTATCATGGTTTCTTCTGGTTAATTACCATACAGGCCATTTCTGGTCTCAACAAATACAATATCCTTGAACCTTGCTATCATAGACCAGCAAAGAAAGGTGAAGAAACTGGAAATACGACGCTACCACTTAGCTTCAAGCAGTTAGGAGCTACTAACCGACCACTTCCAGTGAGGACGAGGATGTTTGGCCGCACCTGGCCTTTTCGTGCACCAGTTAAAGATGGCATTCTCCCTCTGTGGCCTGAATTAATCAAGCAAAACCCCATTCCTTGCACGGCAAGTTATTCATATTAGTCTTTGGATTGCTAGAATATGACTGCTAATACTATTTGATAGTAGCTGCCTTAAGCTCATTGTTTTTCAGTTGATGGCTACATAAAGAAGTAAACCAACTAGTACTAGTTCTAAATGAAATCGCATACTTACAACTACTTCATTCGGATAACATTTTCATCTGTCCAATTGCAGGATGATCAAGTAGCAAGTGTTTGGTTGAATGACAAAGGAGTTAGGACTGCAATTCATGCCCAACAGGTAACACAACTACTCTAGCTAGTCATATGAATATTTCTCATCAGTACTATGCATACTCTACTGAAATTTGGAGCTTAATTAATTCAAATTGTTTTTTGTTTAGAAAGATGTGATTGGGGAGTGGGAAATATGCACTGGTAGACTACACTATTCCTCTGATTCTGGGAGTATGCTTCAGTACCACAAAAGCCTAACTGCTGAGGGATACCGAGCACTTATATACAGGTAAACTTTGCCTGTATGAATCGTGTTTTTAGCGACTCATCTCCATTCTGTATGATGTTTTAAAGATGTTTCAAGTACACAAGAATTTTCCCATGAAAATCAACCTCCTGTTAACTGTTATGGCAGTGGGGATCATGATATGTGTGTGCCATTCACTGGGAGCGAAGCATGGACAAGGTCACTTGGATATAAGATTGTGGATGAATGGAGGGCTTGGATTTCCAACGACCAAGTTGCCGGGTACTCGAGGCAGATGAAACCATCGTCTTTCACCATTTTGTGCATAGTTCTTTGTTTCTTGTTGAATCATTGTTCTTGGGTTAACTGTATTTCTTGCAGGTACACACAAGGATATGAACATGGCCTCACCTTTCTCACCATCAAGGTCAGTCTTGTATACATTCTGTTGATTTTTTTCTGAGTTTCTGCAGTGAAGTTGTGTAAGTGATGGTGCAGGGAGCTGGGCACACTGTCCCTGAATACAAGCCAAAGGAAGCACTGGACTTTTTCAGCAGATGGTTGGACGGAAAAGCAATATAACCAACATGGAGAAGCAATGCTTACAAGTCTTTCATCAATCTATCATTCATCTTCTTGGCTTAGGTAGAGAAATGGGGAAAAAAATTGTACTGATCTAATAAGAGTTTAACACAGTTTAATTAGTTGATGCCTAGTTTCTTCATCACATGAGTCTAATTTTTTCATCTCTAAGTCTCTGGTGATGCTTCTCATTCCAAAGGGTGAGCATGGTTCGGTTTGGAATCAAGCCGAATTGGTCGATTTTAATTAGGTCCATCTCCATCTAGAATACAGAAAATGCACTATCAAACAGTTGGTGTTACCTATACATCTTTGTTCCTATCATTATATTTTGATTTAGATCTAGATTTCATCTTATATATTTAACTTTCTGAAGTTGGAGTTCAATAGATATCACTTTGGTATCTTTGATTTTTTCCTTTTAATTAAATTAGAATTGATTACATCAAATTTATTTTAACTCAAATTAACCCAACTTAACACTAATTCAGTTCAATTTGATTTGGTTAATTCAATTTGACGTAAAAGTAGACCCATATGTTTTTCACCTTATATTAATTTGTAAGAAAACCCCAATGATCAACATTATCATTAGGGATGGCAGTTTGATGGGTTACCTGCTCCGCCCTGCCTCGCCCCACCTTGCCCATTTTAAAATAGGTATGGAATTATACTAATCAGGGATGGGACAATTATGGGGCTCTCATTCAAAACCCAAATCGGATTTAGCACGGGTATAGATTTTGTACCAGCATCCTGCCTCGCCCCAAATGTAAATTTATGAATTGACCCTTCTGATAAATAGCTATTTCAATCCACAGTTTAGGGCTTCTCTCATACGACACCTCTTCTCCCCATTTCTTTTGCCCTAAAACCACATCCTCCCCCAAAATCAAATCACCATTTCCTCAATCGGTACCTTTCTTCTTTGATTTTTTGATTCGCAAATTCCAAAGGGCTTTCTGAGATTGCTTTGGCAATGAGAGTTAGGGTTTCGACCACGACAACATTCATTTGAGATCGAGATCTCGTGGCGTTGGCCCAAGTCCTTCTCCTAACAACACCAAGGGCTTGGTGTTGGTCCACTCCTCTAGTTTCTTTCATTGTTGTCAGCTTCGTCATCAAGAGAAAAAGTTTTAAAGAAAGCAAATGCTTTTTAGGGCTGTTATTTCCATTTTTTTCAAATATATGTAGTGGATTTTGGGATGTTTAATACTTATGCACAATAATTGTGTAAAACTAAGAATGAAATTTTGGAATTATTTGGGTTGTTATTATGTTTTTTGATTGTTGGCCATGGGATTTATATATTTGTTTTGATTGGTATATGATTTTGTGTTAGAACCCTAACCCGACAAAATTACTCCTTTGAGGCGGGATGGGGCGGGATGAGATTATTGTTATTTTTTGTAAACAGAGATGGAGGCATATCAACCCGCCCTGTCCCAAGTTTAGGATGGGGATGATAAAAATAAATATGTAATTGGGACGAAAATGGGATAGGGGTGCCCCATCCCAAACACGCCTTATTGTCATCCCTAATTATCATATTAATAATAAAGGGATTGTGGATTACTAGAAGTGGGTTAGTGATACTTGGTAGTGTCTTAATAAGTAATCCACTTATTTAAAAATGAATATGCATATAGATGTATATAAAATTAACCCAATAAAACTTTTTCTTCTTTAAAAAAAAAAAAAAATCATTTTGTGTCTATGCAGTTTGATTTTATTTTATTTTTTGGATTCATTAATTTGTCACTTTTTTTTTTCCTTTTTTAAAAAATAATGTTGGAACTAATTGTAATAGATTTATTTATTAACTTAAACTAACTCGACATAACATTAGTTTGATTTGATTTAGTTCAATGAACTCTATTCAATCAAAAATTAAACTCATATATTTTTCGTTTTATGTTTGTCATAAAACTCAAATGATCAACATTATTATATAATGCTCAACAACAATGAAACCAAAATAAATAATGTGTGAGAATACAATTGTTGGTTACACATTACTAGAATTGAGTTAGTGTGACTATTGATACTAATTTTTTTCCCAATATATATATTGTGTGTGTGTGTAAAACCAATCATAATATTCATTTAAAAAAAGAAAAAGAAAAAATGACCCAATAAAACATATTTATGTTGTAAGACAAGGATAAATGCAATGCAAATCAAAGTAGTAGAGATAAAATATATCTTACTTTGAAAAATAATATATAATAATGAAGAAGGAATTAGAGAAGAGAGTTGAAAAAGTTGAGAGAATGAAAGACAGAGACAATGAGATAAAGTAAGAAATTTCTTTCTTGCTTAGGGATGCATATTACAGGGGATGGGAAGCCCTTTTATAGGCTTTCCAAATGACTTCCATTAATATTCCCATTAATGAATATTAATGGAACTCATAAATAACATTAATGGTTTCAATGAGTATTAATGGTTTCCATTAATGAGTATTAATGGAAGTCATAAATAATACTTAATTAACATTTATTATAATTAATGTGGTGGCATTCATTACTTCAGTTATGACAATTTAATATATATTGACTTGATGTGGTTTTATTTAATCTTATTGGATTCATTAGGTTGACATATTTTTAATAAAAAAAAAATGTTGGAACAATTGTGACAAATTTGTTTATTAGCTCAAACAACCTCACTTAACATCAATTTGGTTTGATTTAGTTTTAATTTGGTTGGTCTGAAATTAGGCATCTATGTTTTTCACTTTATAATTGTCAAAAAAACTCGAAGGGTCAATATTATCATTCTATGCCCAATAATGAAAATTAGGGAAAAAAAATGTGTGAATGAATCTTTAGGTCACAAAATTACTAGAAAGTGATACTAATTATTGGTGCCAATGGTAAGTATTGTGTTAGTTATCACACTCACAAATCTTAATATCAATTATTATTATTATTATTATTATTATTATTATTTTGGTTAATTTTATTTACTTCCTATGATGAGGTTTTAGCTAAATGTACCTAACCCCCATCTCATTGCATTGCATCAACATGTAGGTGCTAGCTAAGCTCATTTATGTGTCTTGCTCATGTCTAAAACCCTACATCATGTTCCTTTAGTGTGGTCAAGCTCGAGCCACATTTTCCTCTCTGACTTGAGTCATGCACTCTTCTCTCTTGAAGAGCATTTTAAACCATTTTTGAAGTATATGGGGTAAACATTAAAGGTGCTTTAGGAGACATAATGATTTTTCATTACTTAAAGAAAATCCACAAAAAAAAAAAAAAATCAAAATTTTACTTGAAAGCCCCATCTCAAAGCTTCCTCTTCAAAGAAGAAAATAACAACATTCCAAAATTCAACATTTGAATTTTGGTCGAGTTAAGTTGTGTCATGTGCTAGATTGCATGTTGAGTCAAATGCTAAAACGTGTTGAGCCACGTATTAGGACTTTCTAAGTCACAAGTTGGGATATTCAATATGCTTGAATGCTCTAAGCCTCGTAAGATGTTCTCGACTGCATGTTGAGACATCATGAGCCAAGTGTTGGGTGTTGCTCTGATGTGCCAATAACATATGTTGCATCTCTAATCAAGGATAAAAATATCAATAATTATGAATATATCGGTACTTCAATTTTACAAATATATTGGATATATCGGAGATATATTGACAGATATTTTGACACAAAATATCAATGGATCTAAAATTGATCAAAACTTATAGAAATGTAAAAACAAAAACAAAAACTCCTAAAAATGAAATTAGAAGTATAATAGATATTTTAAAGTTATTTTATTTAAGAAATTGATATATGTATAATATAATTTATCATATTTCATAATAACACTGTATAAGTTGATAAAAAAATATAAATTTCATAAGTATACATTTATTATTAAATTATTTCAAATATTATTCGATAATAATGTTGTGATATTTGATTATACTTTGTCTAATTTAAAAAATATATTTAATAATAAAATTATAATTCATTTAATATATGTATAATTTTTAAAATTTAATTAATATATTAATGATATTAAAAACACTATGAAGAAAATTATCATGATAATTTTTATATTTTTAGTAATCAATTAAATAAAAAATTTTCATTTAATTATAAAATAATTATAATTACTTTGTTCATTAAAATATTATTTTTAATATTATGTTTATATGATGAGTTTTAGGTTATATATGTTTGGTGCGAAACATGTTATAAACAGCAAGTGGCCCAATGGTTGGCCAAGTTGCAAGTTGAATCTATTGGTTGGGGTTCAACCCCCCTAACTGCAAAAAAATCAGGTGAGCAAAATATCGCAATAAATTGTCGAAAAATCGATAAAATGACGAGATATCGACGAAATTCATGATATTTTTTAACATATATCCAATGTAATTCTGTGATAATTGATTTTATATTATCACTAATTGAATTATTGAAATCAATGATTATGTAATCAAAGATGAACTTGCATTACCAACTATCAGTAGTGTCGTAGGGGGTTGGTTTTCATCCCACAAACATAATGATAACCACTAAAACCAATCTGAATCAATCCAATAAAACTGAGAAGTTTGAAAAGAAAAATCATCTGAACTCGATTTGATTTGTTTGGGTTGATCCATTTCTGACTTCTTTTTCATGCTGATCCAAACAATCAAATATTCCGTACAAACTTTCTTTGTCTTTCCTGGGAATTTCTTTAACAGATATGATCCGACGGTGCCCTTCTTCAAAACTCCATTATTGAAGTAGAATCAATGACGGGCTGAAGCTACTGATATTCGACCAAATGGGTCCCCCAAAAGCTAATTCAAACCTGCGGTTTCAGCAATATTTTCTCAAGTTTTCATGGATTGACAGTGTGATGGAGCCTCTGGATTTTCTTTACACAGAACTGAAGCTGATCAACGATTAATCCTTTGAAGTTGCAGTACTTCTGAGGAATGATTTCCAGGAGGGTACATTGGTCAAGGACGTCTCATTTTCATAGCAGAAAACACCAGGTACGTATGATGATTGGGGACCTAGAAAATATTAGGTGATAGGAACTTGAAGAAAATCTAATAAGAGAAAATGATTAGCAAGAGGGTCACGTAAGTTTAAATGAAGATGAACTTGCTGATATTCAAATAGGGCACGTAAATGTATCATGATTCATGTCACATTCATCTCCTCTTCCTCATCTCTCATCACTCGGTATGAGACAAAGTTTAGGAACCAAACATAATCTAATTATATTTGCTTTTCTTTAATATTTTTCATACACCAAGTCAAATATGAGAAAATTATTTTTCTTAATAATTTTTTCCTTTACTCGATACTTTTTAGAAACCAAATATAACCTTAAATGTCTATTTCGAAACTTTAGGTAGTCATTTCTAATTTACTCCCAAACATATCCTAAGACACTTTAGGGTATAAGATATTGGGAGACCCACATACTTTTTTCAAGTAAAGTTTAGCATGAAGTGTCTGTCCAAAAAACATTCAACTTTTCCATACATGTTTTTTTTTATAACCAAAAGTTAAAACCTTGTCAAAGAGCATTCGATATGCTGCAAAATCTGGGCATGAACCTGATCTCAAAAGGCAAAAACCAGAGCTTTGCTAAAAGTTACGGCTGTGTCAAAGAATCCATGAGAAGGACAAAAACATACAAAATATCTGCATTTTAGAATTGGAATAAGGTGAGATAAAAGGCTTCCATGATAGAGAGACACTTGTCCTGAAAAGGACCACCACATTGCCTTCCTGCCACAAATCCAAGCTTTTCACATTCACACTATGTATTTGTTTCTTTACCATCTGGGTTTCAACATGGCAACTTGAGCTGCAGCTGCACTCTATATTTCAGACCACAGAGAAGTAGAAGTAGTAGAAGAAGAAGAAGAATACGTTTCCAGTCCTGTAAATGTGAAGAATGGTGGCAAATACGAATACAGCAAGAGGGAAAGAAAAGAACTGGCCAAATTCCAAGTTGAAACTAAAATGGAGGCTTCATTATCACAAGATTATTATCAACATAATAGGGACCAACAAATCACACAAGAAATTTGGAAGAACAAAGGAAATAAAAATAAATAAATAAAAAAAACTCGGAGAGTTGGATTTTACAAAAATTCCAATTCTACCCACGCTAGAGAGAAAAAGGACGATTTCCCAGACACACTAATATAGCCGGGTCCACCTCTCCGGTCCAAATGAGACATCAACGACCACCCTACAAATCTTTTTCCCCCTTCTGTAGAGAGAAAAAACCATGAAACAGAGATGACCATGAAAAAAAATCAACAATGAAGAAAATCAATCAAAGCCAAACTAATCCCTTCCTCTCCCTTGGGATTATTTAGGAGGTTTTTCCAGAGACTTTTTTGTCATCTTTTCCAGGCACAAACCTTGGCAGAGTCAGAAGGGTATTTACCCGAGACACTCCCTCAAGAGCAGACCATTCTATGCCTGACTCCGTATGAAACTCTTCCTGCTTTGATGCTTCCTCTTGGCTATCTTCTGGATGGATCTCTTTGCCCGTTCGAACAGTTCCTGAGCGGTCCAATCCAGTCGGGCCTAAGAGATCTTTCTCAATGCCAGCGTCCGTTTGTTCCAATGGTGTCACCTGCTCTTTGGATTTGGTGGAAGCAGTAGAAAAATTGTTTGTGTTGGAATTGAGGAAGAGGCAAACTACAGCACAGTCATCAACTTTGGAAGTTGGGTATTTGAGCCTCCAAGCTCTTACTGCAGTCTCAACCAGGGTTCGAGCTGCAGTGGAACGCGATGAGGCCGAAGCTACAATGTCTACCACTTCTTTGTTGGAGAGCACATCCCAGACCTGTGAATAAATATTCATGTAAACTTTAGTCCTGAACAGAAATGATAAATCCACTCAGCAAACTAAATGCCTTGCTTCTTTACCCCATCTGTAGCCAAGACGACAAATTCATCCTTCTCAGAGAGGCGCCGATAAGAAATTTCGGGCACAGAGATCAGACCAAAATCCTTGAGGCAGAAATCTCCGAAAGCCCGGGCCATGGCAAGACCAGGGGAATCATTGTTTGGCAGCCAGACTCTGGCAACCTCAGGTTCATCCTGAAGGGCAAAAACACGCCCTTTGAATCTTCGAATTCTCTCTGCTTCCCCTATAATGAAAGAACAAAAAGAATTATGCAAGAACTACATAACTAGGAGAGAGTTTTCTGACCATTAATGGATAGCTTTTACAAATAAAAAATAAATGAATAACAACCATCATTTGGCAGGGTGAGCATACAGGGTTATAAGTAGATTTTTTTTTTCCCTATCTTTTATACACTAGCATGTGCAGTGTCTTGTCTATGACAGACATGATCTAACTATTGGATTCCAAGCTCCTCTTGATGCACCTTCAAGTCTCTATTAGGCTGTATCTGTAACATGTAACTGTACATTCTTAACAAGGAACCTCTACTGTGGAGTTTTTTCTCCCAATCTGTACATTCAGCCTATAATTTTCCACGTTCCTTTTCATCATGATGATGTATAACTCAAAATATTTCAACACTTAGTTGCTTTAGTTGATCGGACCCTCATTGCTGAATGATGTATCTAATGCCGTCAGGTCAAATTCTCTCCTAACAGGGAGCAACCACTCTGTTCTTTCTGTATGTTCACAAGTAACATGTGCATGTGTTACATGTGAACCGAAGTATGACCAAATCTCACCAAGCTTCCAAGCCAGACTCCAATAATTCAATTTGGATGTATTCTCTGCAAAAGAAACAACCTTTCTTTTTGTCCTTTTCTCAGAAGCAACCAGGCTATGTTTTCATATGAAAGGAAATATGGCTGTGTTTTCAATCACCAATTACCTATACTGGTTTTGAGCAGCTCACTAGTTACTAATCTTTAAAGTTAAAAAATAAATAAATAAACAGTTGCAAGCATTTTAGTGGGAGTGAAATTGGATTTTATACACACAAACAGAAAGAGAGAAAGAGAGAAACCTGGAAGATTTGGTTTGAGATCGACGGTCAACTGAATGGCAACAAGATAACCGTCCTTATCTCTGGTACCCAATACAGCCCGGGAGTCCCCAACATTTCCAATGACAAGATCCTGACCCTATATAAAAACAGCCAAGGCAATTGTTATTAGGAAAAATAAAGTCCATGTCAGAGAATCCTATCTGAATCAAGTTCGGAATGCTTATGAGACCATACCTGCTTGACCAGAGTAACCGCTGTTGTCCCACTACAGAAGCAATCTATATTTGTATGCATTCTCAGCTCCCTGTCCATGACTTTGAAAGCCTTCAGAAATGATTCTTTCAGTGCCTGAAAGATCTCAGGCTGCTTTTCTGTTTCTTCAAGATCAATAGAGGGCCTGGATTCCTCATCGGCAGATATGAAGGCAGTATCTTCAGAGTTCATGCTTCCGGTGGTGTTAAGGCTGATCTCTTTGAGTACATCCTCATTGATATTGACTTCCCAGTGTGCACTCAGTTTTAGGGGAAGGGAATCCCTCACCCTCTTTGCAACCATATGACCATATGGACCATGGCCATCAAAAACGCCACAGAAAACCGTGTCTGTTCTTGAACCAAAATTCTGGAAAACCAGTCATATAGAATTAGCAACAAACATTATATCTCACAAGAACAGCAGAAAAAGCAATAATAATAAATAAAAAATGACAAAATTTTAATATTAAAAAAGAGAAATGTAATATTTAAAATCACAGAGCTTATAGGCAAAGCCCCTTTTAGTCAAATAATATAATAATTAGAGTGAGGAGTGAAGGACAAACAATAAATGTAAGAAATGAAAGAAACCAAAAAATTCTTATTGGGCTTTACGGACTGGCCTAGAAAAAACTAAGTCATATATAAACCTTGTGATCATCCTGCTTGAAAGGAGCAGCATCTTAACAGTTGCAATATTCTCTTGAAATACCGAGCTCTATTGAAATAATGAGCCCATCACTTCACTCGCCGTCTTACCTGAGAATGTTCCCTATGTTGTGACATTATGTAAATGAGTTATACTAAAACTACATCTTACAATATATTGAACAAACACAGTTACATCACGCTTCTGGTTTTGGTCTTTAAAACACCACATCTAAGTCTCACTAGCTCCAACATATGCTTCTTTTCAAGAATAATACATCATAATCATAAGTAATTAAAAATGAACAAGCTCAGAAAAATTAGCAGTCAACGTTCCAAAGGAAGAAACAAATTAGAAGATTGCAGTAAAAAAAAAAAAAAAGGAAGGAAAACCATGAAGAAAACTGAAATAGGATGAGATCAACTGGTATATATGATGGGACATCATACAAACAAAGAAGAGTCCCAAATACCCATAAGAAAGCTAGTTCTATGGGAACGTTGACTCAGAGAAAAGGTATAAAATACTCATACGACTGGAATAGCTTGTTCAATGAGAACTTTTGAGTTTATATGACAACAAAGGTAAGACAATTGTTTTATCATATCAATATCAAAAGCAAACTAGAAACCAAAAGCATTATATCTCTATACCACAAAAAAAGGATAAACTAAAATTGAAAAACTGCATAAGTGAATATTACATCCATACACGAAAAAATATCAGTTAAGATTATCAAAAGACACCAACCCTTATTCTATATATCATGAGCTATGCAAGTGTTAAACATTAAAATAGTGATTTTGGGGCAAGGACAGGCATGGAACCGGGGAAAGTGCCATTAACACCGATATCCTAACTATGCAGCAGCAAGAACAATAACAACAATATGGAGAGCACATTATTTTATTCAACATATGGAAAAAATATTAAATTATGGAGATTTGATCATTTGAAAAGATAAAGAGTAACTTGGAAGGAAAGAAAAGAGCTCACCTCCCAAACAATCATGGCATCCTGGTTGGTCCCTTTCTTGCCCTGCTGTGTAAACAAAGAGGCGAAATCACTCGCCCCATTCAGGAACATTCGCCCTGGAATCTTATGCAATTGTTCTTCCCTCCGGGAGTCGAAGGAGGAAGTCCGAGACCCCAGTCGTCTCTTGGAGTTCTTCCTCCTCCTGACCCCTAAAGAACCCGAGGGCGAACTGGGGAGAGGGCGACTGCTTTCAGCAGACAAGCAGGACCCCATTCTCAGGGCCCTGATTATATTTAATATGCACTCCAGACCAGCCAGACAGTCACACCCCTTGTTTTCTGTAGACGGATCCGTCAGAACCCGCCGATAAATCCACCAAAAAATTCTTGATTTCCTGGCCTAATTTGCAGGATTAACCCACTAATTTTCCTTCAAATCTTTCCAATTAAGCTCTCAATTTCTCAGCTTAATTACCAGACTAATCCTCAAATTCACCCACAAATCTCCCCAATTATGCAATTCTCAAATCGATCACTCCAGAATTCAACTCCCAAAAGCTTTAAAACTTAACCCAAAAACCTAACCAACAGTACTTTCCAGAACCCTTTTAAAGCTGAAACACAAGGATAACAATCATCACCCTTTTTTTTTCCTTTTTTCCAATCAGAAATCTTAAAATATTCACAAAAAGCTAAAAAGGGGATACAATAAAGAGCAGATCTATGCAGAATAACAAAGGCATACCCCAAGATTGATCCAAAAGCACTCAATCTCGAATCTGCAAAAAATCATTCAAGTTCTCCAAAACCCAGATACAATTTCCGCAAATTGTCAACAAATCAAGCCTCAAATCACGCCCGAAGCACCAGAACCCACCGATTTTTCCTCAGATCAAGCCCCAAATTAACCCAACAACCAGCCAGAACAACCAAGAAACAAAGAAAACATTACAGCTGCAGCGCTTTAATGAAGAAGAGCCCAATTGAGAATTGATGGTTGAGAGAGAAATGGATGAAAAAAAATGAATGGGGAAATAGGGACAACCACCACAAATAAAGAGAGGTGGGGAGGAAAAAAACGCGGTTCAAAGAAGGCGAGCTTTCTAGAAAGAGAGAAATGGAGGCTTTTTCTGAAGAGTTGGTGTCACTTTCAAATCTGGGACGTTCTTAACAACGGAATAAAAAATAAAAAAAAATGATTCCAAGCCCAATCAATGGTGGGGTTTTGGAGATAATTGGTGGGTTAATCTGCAAAATTTGAAGAATTCAGGAACAAAAAAGAACAAGGAAGAAAAAGGGAAGAAAGGGAAAATCTTTTGGGTTTGTGATGTGGGGAGATTATATAGAAAAAGGTGATTGAATGACTAGTGGATATATGTATGCATATGAGGAAGAAACAAATAAGCAACCTTAGATTTTGAGCCTCCTGCTGGATGCTTTTCCCATTTCTATCCTATGGTTTCTGTTTTTTCTTTTTTCATTCTTCATTTTTTTCTTTTTTATATTTATTTATAACTTTTTTATATAAAAATATAATTTGGAACCTTTCTCTTTCCATTCTGGTATCTGGGCTGTAATACCCTGCTTCATTTTATTTATTTATTTATTTATTTTAATTTCAAATAATTATAATTAATATTAATCATAATTCATTATATTGACTATATAATACTCTTATTTTTATAAAAAGTATAATTTAATAAGATAATTTCATTTTTTTTAAATATAATTTCTTTTCTTTTTTTATTTTAGTTTTGGATAAAGATAATATTCCTGAGTGAAGTCTAAGGGAATTATCCTTATATATTTATAATATATAAATGTTTTTTATTTTATAAAATTTTATATATTTTTTTTTTTGGAAAATTATAAAAATAAGATTAGATAAATAATTTAATTATATAATAAAACCATTTCAACATAATTTCTTCTAGATTTAATCATGTAATAAATGCAACACAAACCCTCAAGGTATGCTATTAAATTTATTTTTAATTAAAAAATATAAAATTAATATATGAAAATAAAAAACTATTATGTGTCAATTGAAATTGTTGATTACGTGGTGGTTGAATAAAAAATGCACATTCAATAATACTTTGAATATATTTTATTTTATTTAGTTGTTCAATGGCGTACAGAGAAATTAAGAAATTATCATTTTATCTTATTAATTTTTTTTGTCAAATAAGTAATTTAATAATATAATAATCCTAGATATAAGTATGGTATTTTAATTTTTGTTTATTTCATGAAAGGATAATAATTTTTTTATATACTAAAAAAATTTACCCATTATATAATTGATATAATGTTTTATTTTATCTGTTGTCGAGTTGGGTGGATGCCCAAATCAATCCACCCAAATCAGGTTAACTCAACCCGATCCAATCAAGAGACCAAGGAAGCGGTTTTTGATAATTGAAATTGTAAAAAATTGTCCAAAAAAAAGTGAAAGACTTTTGTATTATGAATGACTTGATTTTTTATTTTAGTATGTTTCCATTCATGATTTGGGATGAAGAATTAAACGGTAAAACAATTATTTTTTAGATCATAGACATTTAAAAAAGACAATCCCAAGTTTTCCTAGATTATCAATTAATACTTTTTTTTTAATTTTATATTGGATAAATATACTCTTTTAGATATATAATATTTTCATAGTATTTTGTTTTAATCAAGGCCTATAATGTATAAATATTAAAAAGAATATTTAATACAAATACTATAAATCAGCACACTCTTCCTAAGTTTTTGTTTGTAAAATAATTAATTTTATATCTAAAATAAAATTATAAAATTAGCATATTAAATTTAAAATTTTTCATTTAGTATATATAAGATAATATTTTTAAAATTTTAGCTTATCATAATTTTTTTTTCCTCTCTACTTTTCTTTTCTTGAAAATTTATTTGGTTTTTAGATTAAATGTTTAAAATATGGAGTATTTGACCATAGCTTAGTTTTTATAATAAGATAACATTTTTAATAATTCAATAAATATTGTCAAATAAAAAAAAATTAAAGGGAATTTTTTGTTTTAGGTAATGATAAATAAAGTTTTTTTTTTAACTTGGATAAGAAAAATGTCATATAAATGTAGACATAGATATTGTTAATCATATTAGAAAATTATGATTATTTTTTGAAATTTTTGCATTTTTATTAGCCTTTCTTTTTTTAATGATACTAGATAAAAAAAATTATCTAATAATAATAATAATAATAATGAATGATTAACTATGTAAAAATAAATTTTATTATTTTTAAAAAATAAATTTTTTTTCCGAGCAAGTTGGTTTGGGTGGGAGTTGAGTTAAGTATATTTTTTTATTTTGAGTTTACTTATACTTAAATAAATTAATTAAAATTTTCAAAAATAGGTCATAATCTTAATTAACATTTTTATGTGAAGCCTTTTAGACTCAATTTGGAACATGGAAAATATTAGAAAATTTTAAAAAGTAAGAAGAAAATTCAAACGACCTTATTTAGTTTTCCTATAAAAAAACTAAGAAAAATTAAATATAAAATTATTTAATGACATGCACATTTTCAAATATGTTTTTCCATGCTTGAGGAAAGGAGGCAAATATATTAAAAAAAGGTTTCTCATATTTTTATATTCCTTTTCTTACGCTTACTTTCAAACTTTTCAATTTAAATAAAGATAGTATTTGTTTTTTTTCATTGAATAGAAAAATATCAAAATGTTTTACTTTTTCTATTTAGTTAAAAGTTAATTTGTTGATATCAACTAATATAATTAAACTAAACTTCTTATCGATATATTCAATTTATTTATGTTGTTGATTACTTTTAACGGTATAGAAAAAAGCAAATATCAGGTAAAAAACAAACATCGCCTTAATATGATTAGTCTAAATCACATATTTATTTCCAAAATCTAAACTTATGATAAAAAATAAAACTATATATATGTATTCTTAGAAATGAAAATAAAAAATTTATATTTAAAATAAAAAGTTGTTGCATGTCAAGCCTAATTAGTTGGCCCCGTAGGAAGGTGGCCAAGGCTTGGTGGACCATGAGCCAACTTGATCCATGAGGTAGTACATAAAATAAATTTCAACAAAATGATGATCATATATTATTACGTTTTTATTGTATTATTAATTTTTAATTAGTTTACTCTACAATGAATTGAAAGATAATAAATCTTTCTTAATTTTCATGAAAGATGGTAAATCTTTATTAATTTTCTCTTTTGTTTTTCTTTAATTGAAAGAATGCAAATAAGATAACTAAAGTCGTCAATCATAACGTTAACATGAAATATTTTTAATATTGGAACTCGTTGGAAAATATCCTAAATTCCTAATTAATATATATTATTTTTTGTAAAGAATATTGTATAAAATATTTTTTAAAACAAATTGTTATTATAATATTAGATTTCCTTATTGAATAAAGAAAGTTATTAGAAATATTTTTATAAATATTGTAGGTCATAAGGCAAAAAAAGTGATGAGATGAAGATGAGTTTGTATAGATTATGCGAAGTGGAGGGAAAAATGGAAGATGTCTCATGGAACGAAAGGGAGTTATATGTGGTTCTGATCTTTGTAGTATTCTCTATGGTATAATTGAATTATTTTCTCTTATTCGTAGATATAAACATGGTTAATCGAATCACATTAAAACCTTATGTATCCCGTATATATGATTATTTTATCTTTATATTTTGGAATTAATATGTTTGTATTAAAACTTCTATTAACACAACGAATTAGTTATATCATACAAATAGAATTAAAAAGGCATACTATAATCACTTTTTCCTCATAAGAAAATTCAAGAATAGTCAAATTCTTTATGTCACAAATGAACCGAAGAATAAGAAAAACAAAGGACATTATTATTGTCTTGTTTCAAGTTTTTCTTATATTCTATAGTTTCATTGTACAAATCTCAAATCAGCAACTACGTTACTACATAGAAAATTATGAGTCATTTGAAAATTTTTGTTTGTTGACAAAAATAGTTTTAAAAATGGGATTGTTAATTATTTTGATGCACGTTTTTCTTTCTTGTACAGCTATTAGGACTCGAGTCTTGTCATTATGCCCACATTATGAGCTGTTTGGAAATCTCTTTCAAGATGGATGATAGTTTGTTTTTCAAAGGAATTAGAAAAAAAAAATGCAGACAAAGAGTGACCCTTCTTTTTATTAAGTAAATAACATTTAAAGGGATGTGGATCTTTTATATATATATATATATATTATACTTTTCCTTTTAACTTTAGTTTTTTCATAGTACAAATCATAAGACAGGTGAGATCTTTCCATAAAATTTAAAAATTTAATGCTGAGTTTAGTTACGAATGTTTATCTAAAGTCGATTTAATCAATTTTTGGATAAAAAATGAATCAAACTAATATAATTGATTTTATATGTGATAAAAACTAAATTGATCGGATTTGGAAAGAAAAAACCAAACCAAACCAAGTCTTTTGAGGTTGGTGTGGTTCAATTTTTTGTGAATCAATTTTCATCCAACTTAATAATCTTTTTTAGTCTTCAACCTAGTTATAAATTTGTTTTTGTTTTGAGTTCAAATCCTATTAATTTGAGTTTATATTAGGCCTTAAGTCTAATTTGTTTTTAAAATTAATTAAAACCAATTTGGATTTTATGTTAAAAATATATTAAATGCATTTAGAATTAATTTAGCCATAATATGAAAACAATAAATTATTTTTATTGGGTATGAGACAAGAAAATCGAAAACCAAATCAACAAGATCGGTTTTCAAAATTCTCAAATCCCATCGATCTTTTTTATTTTTGAAAATTGAACTAATATGATCAATTTTGGTTGGTTTGGATCGGCGTGTCTATTTTTTCGGTTTTGCTTACATCACTACATCTAGTCCTTATAGATTTGAAATTTTATCAAATATTTACCTCATCATTTTTATTTCTTATTTTCACTCACCTCTAATCTCATTCAAAATAAAGAAGGCGCATGATGAAATTTTAAAACTAGATGTACTTAATTAAAACCTTAAATAAGGTAAATGAAATTAACCCAAAACAATATTGCCATTCTTGATATAAATTTTCTTTCCCAATTATAGTATTTGATTGTACAAATCTGAAACATGCATCATGTCATTGTGTTGGGGATTATGAATTGATTGAATGATTTGATTTAAACTTGAAAACTATTCAAGTTTGATTATAGGTACACAATGGCCCTCGTATTGTTGTCTTTCACTATATTCAAATTCACATGAATCACACAAAAACATTTGATGAAATAAGCTTTAATTTTTTGTTTTAATAAAAAATATGTATTTCATTTAAAATTCACAAAATTGCTGCCAAGCAATAATTATTTGGCTCCATGCATTTAAAGATCGACTAGGCTTGGTGGATAATCGTGGACTACACATAGCCTAAATTTCAAATACCGTTAAAATTTTGATTTAATTACATAGATAAACTATTTAGCTAATTATAAATCCATACGAATCAATATATGTCATCATATTTTTGTGTTGCAATGCATTTAAGTTCACATGTATCACGACATAGATAAGATTATTCCAAATAAATTTTTTTTCTATTTAGTTTGGTATTGAAAATGAATATTTGATTTAAAAAATCTCCACAAGTAGAGCATGCAAATATTATAACATGAATGTTGAAAAAAAATGTCTTGATGTGACAATTAGGTAGGTGACTCACTCTCACATGGTGTTTGAATGATAGCATTGAAATTATAGTTTAAAGCATATGGTTTGAGAAGTCCATTATTTTAATTTGGGGTGGACTTGGACATTGACCATGTGAAGCATGCCTTAGTAAGAATCATTGTTACTATGTAATGAATACAATTTGTGGATGAAAGAATATTACCTAAATTTCACACTACAAGTTGAATTTGTCATTTGGACATTCCTCATTGATAGTTTCATTCTCAAGGGTGTTCATTATTGTATCTTAACCTCAATTCTATTGAAAGATTGACATTTTTTTTTTTTACTATGTTATACCTACTCTTAGATGCTCATTTATGATGGATGTATGCTTAGAGGAAAGGTTCTTTCTTAATTTGGTATAGAAATATTACTTGATATTGTGAATGAAATAGTTATATCGTTATGCTTGAGTAGGTGTTAAACAAGGTTTAAAATATTTGTAAATACGGATATATCGATATTTGAATTCAAAATATTGGTGGATATTTTTACATAAATATCGATTGAACATAAATGATTCAAAATTAATGGAATTGTTTAGAAAACTTTTTTAAAAAAATGATAAAATAAGAAACATTTTTTAAAATCACTACCAAATGTACTCGAGTAGTGTGTTTGATAATGATTTTAGAAAGTGTTTTTAGTTTTTCTAACACTTGAAAATTTTTATTTTTCAAGTATTATAAATACTACAAACACTTTTCAAAATCATCGTCAAATACACTCTAAGAGTCCATTTAACAATGATTTTAGAAAACGTTTTTAATCTAAAAAGTATTTTTGTTTTGGAGCATTAAAAGTGTGTTTGATAGTGATTTTAAAAAACGTTTATAGTCTTTCTCACATTTGAATGATAAAAATTTTCAAGTGTTAAAAATGTTAGAAGCGTTTATTAAAATCACTGTCAAACGGGGGCTCTAAGAGTTCGTTTGACAGTGATTTTAAGAAGTGTTTTTAATATAAAAAATGTTTTTGTTTTGGAGTATTAAAAACCTATTCAAAAGTAATTTTAAGAAGTGTTTTTAATTTAAAAAGTATTTTTGAAAAAAAATGAGGTGATTTGCAAATTTTTGGAAATATTTTTAAAATATTTTAAAATTATTTATAATGTTTTTTTTTAAAAAGAATCAGGATGATTTTTCTAAAAAAAACTTATAAAGAAAACGTTTTCATTAAAATATTTTGAATGAAAACATGGTCAACCACACTATAAATATTAAAGATGAAGTTTCAACTTAAAACCCTCTTTCATTTTACAAAAAGTAATGAACTTTTTTTATAGGACATTAATTTTATTTTTTATTTTTTTTACAAAAAATAATAATGTTAGCATGCAAAAATATTATTTTTATTACAAACACTAATATTCTTAAACAAATATTTTATAAACATTAATACGCATTTAAAAAAACACTTAAATTACACCAAAAAAAATATCGATGAACTGACATAAACCCTAAATGTTTATTTTTGTTTTTATTAGAAAAATCCCTTACATATCATTTCCTTTCTAATATCAACAATACAAGAAAAATTTTGAAAAAAAAAAAAACATCTTACATAAACCTTACTTTAAAAATATGAATACAATGATCTTCATTTTGTATTTCTATTGTGGATCAACAAAGATCATCCACTATGAAAAAATTAAATAAAAATTTATTAAGAGCATGTAGGAAGGTATCCATAACTTTATAATAAACTTAGATTGAGTAAACTTAGGAAAAAATATATATGTATATCTTAAGATGATATCAAATGTACATAGAGATTCTCTCATGTGGTGACACATATTGATGTCCCTATATATGGATAGAGGTGCATTGGCACTACATGTTGGGTAGTATTAAATTTTAGGGTTTACCCTAAATCAACTCATGTTGTGGGGTCCTTGTATTAACATTCTTGTTTTTATTGTTTGGGCTTCCCACCACCACATGGTCAACCTCTTAGCCTTCATGGCAATAATTACAACTCAAAACTAATTGTCAAATTCCACCATCTTTGACTGCAATCTTGTAATTGACTCAAGGTTTTTGGGTCATTTGAATTTGTGCCCAATTTTTATTTTTGTTTTTGTTTTTTTGGTTGGAATAATTCATGGGTTTTGACTCCTTCATTCCAACAGACAAAATTATACAATAATGAGTGAAGACTAAACTCCACTCCACAGGGTGCATTTTTATTTATTTATTTTGTTAAGCAATTCCACTTATATTTGGTTAACTGAAAGTCAAAAATGTAAATAAGATTTCTTCCTCTTTTATAATCTCTGGAGATTTTTCTTTATCAGCACATTATCTACGACCAAACTCAAGTTCTATGATGTCCACCTTTAATTCTGGTCCTTCCAGCTTCTTTCCATCCTCTCAAGCTTCCAACCATTTAAACTCCTGAAAGTTTTTAGGCAAACCTTACCCCTTAGCACCCCGGAAAAATGCAAGTTTCCATTTATGGAAAATACAAAAATAGTAATAATAATAATAATAATTAAAATTAGTAAAAAAAAGTTATATTTTTAAAGTATTTAATTTTTATATAGAAGTGTTACATAAGTTAGATGAGTTTAAAGTGAGATATGAAAATAATTTATTAATTTTAAATTTATTTTTTATTTTTCTTCTAATTTTTTCTCACTATTTTCTTCCCTTGTATTTTTTTTTTCTCATTTTTCATCTATTTTTATGAATGGATATATTTTTTTACAAACTCAAAAAATAATTTTTTGGATTTATTCTTTATACGGATAATATTTTGTGATTACTTATAATATAAAAGTTCTTGAAGTATTTTTTTATATTTTCGGTTGTTTTTTTTATAATACTTTATATATGAAAAAAAAACACCTATAAATACCTTTAATATATTTTAAAATAAATTATAGAAAACTATTTTCAATTAAAAAAATTATTAAAGGTGTTTTCTAAAGTAAAAAAAAAAACTATATATAAATAAGTAACAATTTTTGTTTTTTGTTTTTTTTTTTAAGAAAAAAGGTCTAATTGCAAATTATTTAACACAAACATTAATAATAATAGTAATAATAATAAAATAATAATAATAATTTCAAGTAATTTAATTTGGGATTATTTTTGCAAGTCAATTTTCACTCACAGTTGCCATGAGAGTATTGATTGAAGTCAACAAGCCATCAATGGCAATCAACATCATCAAATAAAGTAAAACACTTTTTAAAATTAAGTCATGTGAGAAATGCAAGGCTTTTTTATTGGTTTACTAATTACTATTAAACATTATGGAATCCAAAGTATGTATTTCACTTTCATGCTTGCTGAGCTGGCAACATTCAAGCACTTAACTTGACCCCTCCTTATAATTTTACACTTTATTAAATTATTTTAAAACCTATTAATTTCATAAATATAACAATGGTTGGCCCAAATACCTCTATGAATTTTGAGTCACCCTCCCTAAATGACATAAGATTTTTAGCTTGGTTTGAAATTTATGTAAAAATAATCATTTTTTTTTTTTGGCCATGTGGATGCCATGTTGTTATTTTGATATAAAAAAAAAAAATCAAATGAGAGGAAAATTTTCATACTTGAAAATTATGATGGTAAAATAAAAAAATGCATTTAATTCCCAAAAAACTTGAGGAAAGGAAAATTGAGAGAAAAAGTAGAAGGAAAATGAAAAATAAATTTAAAATCAATAAATTATTTTTATATATTTATTTAAACTCATTTCACTTATTTTTTTTCATTATATAAAGATTAAAAAATTTTAAAATGTACACATTTCTAACTAATTTTAATTATATTTTACTTTCTTTATATTTTTTACTGTGCAACCAAATATGAGAAAACTATTATTTTTTTCTTTAATATTTTCTGAGAACCAAACATAGTCACAAATTAAAAATCAATATTTAAAAATTATGGTTTTTATTACAAATTTAAAATCTATAATTTTGAGAACCATATTAAAAAAAAAATATTAAGAGATTTGTAAGAAATCAAATTTGTTTTAAAGGCACAATTTCTAGATGTGATTCTTTTTTTCTCCTTAAGAATGATTTTCACATATTTGATTATATCATGAAAATAAGAAAGAAAATTAAATATACTTAAAATAATAAGAAACATATATTTTTAAATTATTTAATTTTTATATACAAGAGTTAAATAAGTGAAATAAATTTGAAATGTGACATAAAAATAATTAATTAATTTTAAATCTATTTTTGATTTTTTTCACTTTTTTTTATCCTTTAACTTTTTCTCCCTATTTTCTATCTTTCATATTTTCTCCCAAACTTTAGGGAACAAACATAGCCTAAAGATTTATATAGGAAATGTATTTTAAAAAAGAGTCAACGCAAACCTGCCATCAAACCAATATTACAATGAATGAAATACTTTCCACTCATTTACAGCTAATATATAACAATCTTAAAAATCACATACCACATAAATTGTAGGTATCATGAGAGTTGTAGTGTATAGTTGTAGACTAGTAGTTGTACTTTCTATTGTAAATGTCACAAATTGAGAGTCCTCTTTGTGGTCCAAAACCACTAACATTTCTTAACCAAAATGCCCCACGATGGACCACCACCCCACCTCACCTCCTACTTTTAAATATATATGTACATTTTCTTTATAAAAAAATTAATATTAAAAGTTTTTACAAACTTCATTAAAAATTGAATTGAATCCATTGCCAAATTATCTTTAAAAAAAAAAAAATAAATAAAAATTCAATCTTGGAACATGAGATTCTAGTAAAAGAATTTCTATGTTAGCAAAAACATTGTTTTGCTATGAATATGCTAATACTTGTTAAGGAAAAAACAAAATTATATTTTTCCTGAAATTATATTTTTCCTCAATTATGATAGAGAAAGCATATTTTAATTTGATTTAAAATTTTAAAATGTCAAAATTATTCTAATTTTTAATAAAAGTATTTATCTCAAACATAAAACCGATTATATAATGAAAGTAATATTTCAGTGGTGTTCTTTTTTAAAACTTGATTTCGAATAGAACTTAAAATTAAATAGTATTGAATAGTGTTAAACATTAAATGATTTATTTTTATAATATTTTATTTCTATTAAGTATTAGAAAAGAAAAAAAATATGTTACTTTTTTTCATTTAGAAAAGATCAAATATTTTGATTTTTTTATTCAATAAAAAATTTATAATAAATCATAAAAAAATAAAAAAACAAATAACATTATATTTAACAAAAACTTAAAAAAACAAACACTCTCTTCCATTCCTACTTATAATGCTAAAAGCAAAAGTTAATTGCTACCCTAAATGGTGGTGGACATTGGTTTAGGTTAGCTTGTCATCACATGCTTTAAATAATGTCAAGGGTTCTACATGATTATCTCAAACCCTAATAAATTTATTTATTTATGGTAATGGACTTTTGGGGGTTGGAGAAGATGGGTGGTCCATAGCTTGTATGGTTGTTGTTTTCATTTATTTAGTTCAACAGATTTTCAATGGCTGTGGAATCACATGACTGACTAGGGTTTTTCACCTACATTTCAAAACTTGACCCCAACATTTAAGTTTTTCAAGGGTTTTCTGCATTAAATGATGTTAGGATGTACTCGATATTACTTAATTGAATCTGAATTTAGATGAATTGTGGTTGTCACATTATGATGTTCAGATGTCATCATTTGAATTTAAATGATGTTAAGATGAATTATTGTTTCATGCTTACGGGAATTTTGACCAAAAATAGTGCCTTTTGAAAATATAATCCATAAACTAGATTTGCTTAGTGCATTTTCGCCACATAAACATTCATATCATAAAACTATAGTTGGTAATTATACTTTTGATTTTTTTTTTAAATAATCAAAACCGTAGTCGTCAATTACGGTTTTAAATTTAAGCTTAAAATATTAATTTGTGGCTATTATTTTGAACTAAACTAAAATATTTTAAATGAAATAACATAATTTCATATGTATAAAAAAAATTTGAAGTTAAATTCAAAACCGTAATTACTAACTATAGTTTTAAGCTTAAATTTAAAATTGTAGTTAGTTACTATAGTTTTAATCATTTTAAAAAATATTCAAAACCATAATTATCAACTGCAATTTTATCACGGGGATGCTTATATGGCAAAAACTTATTAGATTGGGAATTATTTTAAAACCCAATCTAGATTTTGAATTTCAGTTTTTGAAGGAACTAATTTTTGCTCAAAACTCAATTTAAAGTCCAAAGTGAAAATGAAAACTATTTTCTATTTTCGAAAAGATAATTAAAATGTTACCAACTATATATTTGACAAAGTTTTCAAAATAAATCACTTTTAGAAAACCTTGAAATTTTATATTTTATGATATGAAAAATAAAAGCATTTTAATAATTAAAAGTGCCTATGGTCAAAATCAAAGTCCTACCTTCAAAACCAATTTCTATTTTTACTCCCCCACACACCCTTAGATTCCAAAATTCTGTCACATCTAATAATAAACTTTAGCCCATTGTTTCCATAACATCAATTTCACCCATGTCTAACCCCCTCAAAAGACAATAAATTGAAATAATATTAAATACATATTCGACGATGTTTTTGAAATACATTATTTTTAGAAAATCTTTGAAAGATTATATTTTATAATTTGAAAAACAAAGCAATTTAACGATTATAAGTGGTCTATTTTCAAAATTAAAGTCATGTCTACAAAACCAATTTTCATTTTCACTATCAAATACATTCTTTCGCATCCAATAATAGATTTTATCCCATTGTTTAGTAACATCAATTTTAGACATAGTAAGCCACTCAAAAGCAATTAATTGAAATGATTTAAAATACATATTTCATGATGATTTTAAATAGATCATTTTTAGAAAACGTTAAAATATTGTATTTTATGATTTGAAAAATAAAACACTTTAACAATTAGAAACAATTCATTTTCAAACTTGAAATTGTGTCTTCTAAACCAACTTCCATTTTCATTATCAAATATAAGCTTAGATTTCAAATTGTGTCACACCCTTTGTAACATCAATATCATGCATATGTAAACCTTTTAAAGGGAATCAAAATGATATTAAATACATATGTGATGACTTTTTTTAAAAAAAAAAATTCATATTTTGAAAAACTTCAAATATCGTTGTGGACCCCGCATTTCGGCTCAATGCATTTCCCACTCGATAGTGAGCTCGATTTTTAATTTGAAAAAAATTGATTTTATTTGATTAAGAAAACTGACTTGGAGTCGCCACTTATTTTTGTTTTATTTTTAAAAGGGTAAACAAAATAAGAAAGAAAAACCTTAAGTGTGACTCCTTATTTTGGAAAAGGCGGTCTGCGAAAAACCGGATAGAGTTCGGGGGTCAGGTTACTTATCGGGAAGGTACGGTAGAGACTGTAGCACCCCTCTAAGTCCCTAAAGTTGGGTCTCTACTAATAAAATAAAGCAATCAGGGCAATAAACGAGTAAAACAGTGAGTACCCAGAATAAATCATGCACACGTGAGAATCAAAATATGCTTAGACAATTACCAGAGTGAAAGTAGGTGCGTACCTAGGCAACGAGCCATCGTGTGCTATCAAGAGAGAGGGTTAGTGCACAATTAAGGAATAATAGCATGCGTGTCATAGAGCAGAATAAGATCAATCATGCATGGCAGTTAAATTAATCAATCAATCAATTATAAAGTCACTTATGTGAGGCCCCCCACCAAAGCCCGTTTATTTTTGCATGAATTAATTCCATAAACTCCATTATTCGGAATTACGAGATTGAATCTATCCTTATTTCAAAACATTTTAAAAAACAGAAGAGTTGTGAAAATTGCTTGCCAGAAAGAAAGATGACAGAAAAATTTTATTGGAAATGGGACTCTTGGGTGATCTTAAAAACTCTAAGGATGAAAGATAGGATGCTTTGAAATGGTTTAAAAAAAGAAGTTATAAAACGAGGATCCGGACATGTCTGACGGGGGAAGTTGAATCGCCCCTCTCTCCCATCCGGCGTCAGGCGTCGGATGTGAGACATCCGAAGAAGGTGGGATGTCGGCTGATAGAATTCCGGATGCGAGGCATCCGGAGAAGGTGGGACTTCGGCCGGACAGGATTCCGGATGTGAGACATCCGGAGAAGGCGGGATGTCGGCGGACAGAATTTTGGATGCGAGGCATCTGGAGAAGGTGGGACTTCGGTCGGACAGGATTCCGGATGCGAGGCATCCGGAGAAGGTGGGACTTCGGCCGGACAAGATTTCCGGATGTGAGACATCTGGAGAAGGTGGAACGTCAGCGGACAGAATTCCGGATGTGAGGCATCCGGAGAAGGTGGGACTTTGGCCGGACAGGATTCCGGATGTGATACATCCGGAGAATGCGGGACTTCGGTCGGACAAGATTTTCGGATGTGAGACATCTGGAGAAGGTGGGACGCGCTTGCATGAGAATAGAGATAAGGGTCATGCAGAGTGAAGACATGTGCATGGACATAAACACAATGGGCAAGCCACCAGCAGACGTGCCTCCACGTCTAGCCGACGAATATGCCTGGTAGCATGCAACCTCGGGTGTTTGTTGACTGTGAAAGCTTGGAGAAAACTAAGAAGGCCTGTTCTCATCATCACTAAAAACCCAGATTCTAGCCACAAGGTTAAGAGCCTTGAAGCTTCACGGAAAGCAGCTGAGACTTTGGAGCCTTGAGTATGCACTTAGGGAGGAAAAGAAAACAAGGGGATAACAGGATAGTAACAAGAAGAAGAACATGAAGACTTTAACCAGCATATCGGACCCATTTCATCATTTCATTCATGGGTCCAACATCCAGTGAGTTAAAATGGAAAAATACTCGTCAGAATAGGGCATAAAACATAGCAAACTCTTCCAATATTTAATCAGTAATCACCAAAACAGAACAACCCAACAAGCAGAAATGAAAAATCACTAAGAATCAAACCTGGACAGTCTGAGAAAAATGGAAATTATACAAAAAAAAAAAAAAAACAAACGGTCATACCTGGAAATCTCTCTTCTCAGCTTTGTGTCCTAGACTCCCCAGCAACTCCACGCTCCTCTGTTCTTGGCTTCCTCCTTCAAGTTCCTCCCATACTCTTTTCCTCTTTTCCCCTCTCTTCCTTTTGTCTTTTTCTTTGGTCTCTTTTTCTTTTCTTTCTTGGTGTCTTCTCTTGCAAGCCACTCTTCTGCACTCCTGTTCACTGGTCAGCAAGCATGGTTTGCCCAACCACTCTCCCTTTTTCGGATTTGCCTTCCCAACGATCCCTACCGCAGCCACCTTTCCTGCACCACTCCTTCTGCAGCCACCTTTCCTTCTCTCTCATCCGCGCCTCCTGACGGCCTACGGGACCCTCTTCCAGAAAGTTCCTCCATGTGTCAAAGTCCTACTCTAGCTTCAAAAAGCGAGGTTGATTCCTTATGACTATTAAGGATGTGACACGTGGCCTGTTGGGATAGTGACACCTGACTAAAAATGTGATCTGCAAAAACAAATAGAGAAAAAGTGACCCATGCCTAAATGGGGGTCTACAATCGTATTTATGATTTAAAATATAAAATTAGTTTATTTTCAAAATCGAAATCATGTCTTCAAAATCAATATTTTTTTTTTCACTATCAAAGGCAACCTTAAATTCCAAAAATTTGTCACATTCAACAAGAAACTTTAGCCCATTGTTTGCATGACACCAATTTCATAACATGTCAAAGATAATTAAAATGATACTATATACATATTCTACAAAGTTTTCAAAATAAATCATTTTTAGGAAACCTTGAAATACCATATTTTATGATTTAAAAAATAAAACACTCTCACAATCGCAAGTGATTTATTTTCAAACTCTAAGTCATGTCTTCAAAACCAATTTCCATTTTCACCACCAAATACTCCTTGCATTCCAAAGTATGTCACATCCAATAATAAAGTTTCGCCCATGGTTTCGATAACATCGCTTTCATGCATATACACCTCTCAAAAACAATTAAAATGACACTAAACACATATGTGACGATTTTTAAAAAATAAATCATATTTAGAAAACCATCTTATGATTTGAAAAATAAAGCCCTTCAACAATTAAATGTGGTCTATTTTAAAAATCGAAATTGTGTCTTCAAAACCAATTCCAATTTTCACAACCAAATACACTCTTAGATTCCAAAATTGTGTCACATCCAATGATAAACTTTAGCTCACTGTTTCCATAACATTAACTTCTTGCATGTTGATGTGTAAGCCTCTCATATCGACTCCCTTTCTCACCAACATGTTGTCATTAGCTGGCTATCTACCCATGTGCCTATGACTTTTAGTTGAAGAAATATGCTATTTCCACTTTCTACATAAAGCTAATTCATTTATTTTGCATGCATGGAAATATAAAACCCCCCTAACTTTTGATTTTCCATGAACTATTATTTTCTTGACAACCAAACAAATCACTATAAAATCCTAATTTAAAAAGAAAATTTTAGGTTGTGGAGAAAATAAGCATGAGATATAAGTTTAAGAAATGATACTAACTTTAGAAACGACTTTTAAAAATGTTTGAATAAAGCTTTCGAATGTAAAGTCTCGTATAACTTAATCTTATCAATCAATATTTTGAAGAAAAAAAAATATATGAAGGCTTGGTTTTGGATGTGTTTTTTAAAATAGTTCTGAAAAATAAAAATTTGTCTCGAAACTTAAAATATTTTTAACATATTTTTTTCTATATTTTTAGATATATCTTAAAAATAACTTTTATATACATAGTATTTTACTTTGGATTATTTTTTCTTATTTATATAATTATATTTTAAAACAACATAAAAATAATTAAAAAATATTTTCTAAAAATACATTATTTTCTATTTTTAAGAATAAAACATTGTTTTTTTTTTTTTTGTATATTTTGGTTGTGGAACTTACTTTTAAATATTTTTCATATTTTTAATTATGTGTTAAACCACCTTATAAAAAAAACACTTGAAAATACCTTAAATTTGTTCTAAAAATTAATGTATCTTTAGAATAAATTTTAAAAAACTGATTTTATTATACAAATTTTCAAAATTGTTATTCAAACTAAAAAATTATTTTCTTTCTAAAAAATTATTTTCTAAGATGATTTTTAAACATGCGGTTAAAATTCCAGCTGCACAACCAGAAACTTCTTTGTCTACTTGTGATCTTTTCAAGAGATCCAAGAAACTCAAAGATTTAATGTTAATTTTAAATGAAATTGAAATTTTGTCACCCTCAATCAAATGCAATAGTGGACTTTTAGGCCGATTTTATTCTTTTTTAGTTCTCAATGGGGTTTCTGCTGAAGTCTTGTCACTAGATTTGAATCACAAGAGAACATGAAAGGAAAACAAAGTCGCTTTTATGAGAGAGAGAGAGAGAGGTGGAAATTGGAAGATGCATTGAATTACTATTCCAGGAAAATGATGGGGGGAAAAGGAAAATGAAGATACCCATAACTCAACTTGTGGCTGAGTTGGGTCTATAATTTAGGCCTTTTCTTTTTGATGGGGGATTTTCATGAGATTTTTGCTTTGCCTGCTCCACATTGATTAATTGCAGAGAATGATTCCAATAAATTGTGGATTTTTCCATCAGAAAATTCAAAGAAATGGGTTTATGCCACATGTGAATGTAGTTAAAATTTGACAATCTTAATAATAATAATAATAATAAAAAGAGAAAAGAGAAATGGATTTGGAAAAATATATAGGAGAAATTTGTTAAGTTTAAGCTTTTATTTTTATTTTTTCACCTTTTTTTTTTAAAAAAAAGAATAAAATATGATTTTCCAAAGTTAAAAAAAATATTTTACTAATTTTCAACTTGAAAATAGTTTTTTTTTTTTTAATTTCTTTTGAAAATGGAGAGATTTTTTTTTTTTTAAATTAAATTCCTTAAAACAATTGTTTTAAGAAATGTTTTCAAAAATTCATTTTCAATAGTTGAGTTTGATCCATCCAGATTTGTTTGATAACCTTTTTAAAAATAGTTCTTAAAAAAATAATTTTTAAGAATAAATTTTAAAAACAGTTTTCAATTACTTTTAAGAACAAAATTTTGATTAAGAATTCAAATATAAAAAATAATTTTCTTACCTTATTCTTCGTATGAAAAGTTTTTAATCATATTTTAAATTATTGTTTAGAATACTTTGCAAAAGACAAAAGAAAAAATATTTCGTAGATAACCTTATTTCCACGCAATACTCAGAAATTCTTGATGGTATCTAGTTGGAACAACTTGCTCTTCATGAATACCCGATCCAATGCCAAAAATTTACTTAACAACTAATTTTTTTTTTTTAAGAAAAAAAAAAGTCTTAAAAAAAAAACCTATTTTATGTATGCAGTATGCAAACCCATTCAAGCCCTTTGTTTTTATTTTCTTTCACCACAATCCTCAGCCTGGCCCACCTCAATAGACCCTAAGTCCCTTTTTCTTCCCCACCCTTGATTGGAACAATTTTAGTGAAGCATTGAGGCTAAGACCTTCCTACAACCCATTACAGTACTGAATTATCGTCAAACAATTTTTTTATTATTATTTTGCTTTTACCTAATCGAAGGCCAAAAGCATCAAGGCGGCTATGCTTAGTTTCTAAGCGATTAGGGTTTCAAATGTGGGTCCTCATTCATCCTATTGACCACGTTTCAAGTTCTAGTTTTGGTATTTCCATGTGCAATCAATAGCACTAATCATTCTGCACTAGAAAGTTTTGTGTACTCTTTTTTGGATTAATTTGTTCATTTTCCATATGATAATCAAATTGATTGAAGGCATAGAAATTTTGACCAAAAGTCTAATTAGATTGACATCACTTACATGTTGTGTAAACGTAAACTCAAAAAATATATATATATATTTTAAAAATTAGAAAATAAAAGATATATCCAAATAAATCCTCAAGTGATGTTTAAATATATTTTCTATTTTTTGTTTTTAAAAATAAAAAAGACTTATAGAAAACATAATATTCTTATACAAAACCTAAGTATATTTCTTGTATACTTGAAAATATTTTTAAAAATTTTTAAAATTTAAGAAATGAATTCTTATCTTCTTGGCCACGGACCTGTTCCTTATTTTTTCTCTTTTCATGTTGCTTCTTCTGAAATCCAAACTCAGACCTTTTCTTGTTCTTCACTATCTAGAATTCAATCAATACTCATGGTTCGTAATTCTACATTCCTTAACTTCCGTTTCAGTCTCCTTGTGGAAAGAGTCTTCAGAGCAATACTTTCTTGACTAATTCTCCATTATTGTCGAAAGATGCTTCATTATTTTCTTCTCAATTATGGTTAACCATTCAAGAAGGGAAAACCCTCTTCCACCTGCTCATATGGAGGCACTTTTTTGTGCCCATCTTTTCAAACAAACTCCGTTAGTTTCTCCTGATATTACTCTGAACTTGCACCCTAATCTACCTTACTAAATCTACAGTTCTCAACCTTGGAGGTCTCAATCTTTTCGGCTTTTTTTTTAGCCTAAACCATATCTAAAACTTCCCATGATACTTCTTTAAGCACCAAGTATTCTCTTGGAATAAATGATACTAGAGACATGATAACCATACCACACAAATGGGTAGAAATAAAGAAAAGACGAGATTTTTAACGTGGTTTAACGATCAATGTGATCCTTACGTCTATAGAGTACACCAACATTCAAGAATCCACTAAACAAACGAAAATGAAAGGTTACAATAGTGAAGACTCTCACTCTCCTTTCAATTACGATCACACTCTATTTTTTTTTCCTAAAACAAAACCCTACATCATAAGAAGGTTAAAAATACAATTGGGGCAAACTTGTCATAATTGTTTTTTTTTCTAAAGGGCGCTGCCCCCTTAAACCCCCGACAAGCTAACCAGGCAGCTCAATCTCCGTTATCTCAACCGGGAGTTTGACCCCCAACATCTCCTGTGAAGCACAATAAGACTCCTCTGTGATTAACAGCTGATCTGGGGCTTAATCAGAGAGGTCCCAATCACAGTGCTTTCTAGTACCCCACACTTCATTCCTCTAATTCTACCATGGCAAGCTTCTTCAACCTTATTAACTACAGCCTGCCCCATAAAACCATAATCCTCTATATATAATAAATTCCATTAGTTAAACCAGAAAATTCAGTCCTCTGCCATGGGGACTTCTTCTTCAACAACTCACCTCCAAGCACCAAAATCCTCTATATAATATACTCAACCTGTTAAACCAGAAAGAACAGTCCCATACCACAGTGACTTCTTCAAACATTTTAACAAAAGCCCATCCCAACCCAACAATCTTCAATATATAATAAATTGAACCTATTAAAACTAGAAAAAACAGTCCCCTACCGTGGGGCTCCTTCAACCTTTTTAACTAGAGCTTTCCTCAGAACCCCACAATCTTCTGCATATAATAAACTCAACCTTTTAAGCTCTAAAGAACAGTCCCATGCTTCACCTCTCCTATCATAGCCCTAATTCTGCCTAAAAAAGAAAAAAAAAAAAAAAAAAACACCCTTCTCAGATTCAGACAATTGGGCAGCTGTCATAAACAGCTTCCGTGGGCACCAAATTCTAATAGGTAGCCATCAGAGGCAAAAGAATACTAATCCAACTCAAAATGAATACTAATCCTCAGCCTCAGCTTGTTTGAACAGAATATCAAATCAAGGAAAATGGGGGTGGAAGTTTGTTGGATAAGTCATGTATAGTTATGATTTTAGTTTTGGTACAATCACATTGTTATTGCTAACATAATGGAAATGAATGAGACAATGAAGATAATATTGGTTGCATTTATGGAATCTTTCAAAAGAATAAAATAAAATAAGATAAAGTTCTATGTTTTTATTTTGCAGACCTAATATTTGGTTGCATTTCTTTAATTAGATGAAGATAAGTTTAACATGGATAGGAAAGCCACAAATGAGCAGGCATAATGCCCCACCAATGGATAGAAGTTATGACTTGTAAGGCATGACATTTGATGATAATCATGATGAGTCAGAGGTGGGTACAGAATCAGCATCCTTGTTACAACCCCTGAGGCTGACATATGCATTAGGGATATGCATATGAGCAGGAGGCTACATTATCAAAACTTCCTATCAATCCAGTACTAACTTTACCTTCTTTTTATTTATGTTTGTAGGAAAGATCTAGCCTCTTTAGGCATTCATTTTTTGTGGGACATGGGCTACAGTCAAGATACTTACAGTCAAAAACCTACAATCTAAACTTCTGGGCATGAGTGCAGGCTGTGGTCATTGACCATTATGCCTCCCCAACTCATGTTGGTTATCCTTTCATGAGTATTGCTTGATTGACAGTGTAATTCTTTGACCAGAAATCAATTAGTTTGCTCCAACATCTAAGGCACAAGACACAATACAAGGCTTGAGTGAAGTGAAACCTGACTTAAAATGCATATCAAAAGTAATGAAATTATACAAATTTCAAAATACAATTAAAAATTTCAAGAATAAATGTAAAGTAGACAAAGGGGTGCCTCTTCAATAAGACTAGTCTTGATAAGCAAAGCGCTATAATTACAGAGTAGTTGCGTCTTGGAGCTATGCGTGCTTTAAACATGCCTTTCAAAACTATGCAAATACCCTTGCAAAGGAACCTCTGTTATCCGTCTTAGTCAAAAGAGACTTCATTGCTTTCTTCATTTCAGCTTCTTCTCAATTATTGTTGACCACTCAAAAGGAAAACCTTCTTCCAGACATTGAGGCGGCCCAGCAAGTGGTAAAGGGTTGGGGAGGATTTGTTGGAGGTTTTGTAGGAGGCTTCAGGTTCAAAGTCCAAATGGAACAAAAATTTACCGGGAAAACATTCTTCTACCTATTTTTTGTAGGCACTTTTATATCCATCTTTTCAAGCAAACTTCATTACTTTCTCCCGCTATGACTTTGTAGTTGCACCCTAATCTATATTATTAAATTTACAGTCAACTTTGGAGGTCTCAAAAATTTCAAGTGTTTCTTGAGCCTGACTTCTCCCTAAAACATCTGGTAATACCACCAACCATTCTTCAGAAATGACACTAGTGATCCTGGACTAAGCTCTGGCCTAAGCTAACCCAATATACATATAAAACTCCTTTGTGATTGGCATGTTCAGTGAAGGTCCCAAACACAGCGCTTTCTATACCACACTTCATTCCTCTAATTCTACCATGGCAAGCTTCTTCAACCTTATTAACTACAGCTTGCCCCATAAAACCATAATCCTCTATATATAATAAATTCCATTAGTTAGACCAGAAAATGTAGTCCCCAGCCATGGGGATTTCTTCTTCAACAACTCACCTCCAAGCACCAAAATCCTCTATATAATATACTCAACCTGTTAAACCAGAAAGAACAGTCCCATACCACAGTGACTTCTTCAAACATTTTAACAAAAGCCCATCCCAACCCAACAATCTTCAATATATAATAAATTGAACCTGTTAAAACTAGAAAAAACAGTCCCCTACCATGGGGCTCCTTCAACCTTTTTAACTAGAGCTTTCCTCAGAACCCCACAATCTTCTGCATATAATAAACTCAACCTTTTAAGCTCTAACGAACAGTCCCATGCTTCACCTCTTCTATCATAGCCCTAATTCTGCCTAAAAAAGAAGAAAAAAAAAAAAACACCCTCCTCAGATTCAGACAATTGGGCAGCTGTCATAAACAGCTTCCTTGGGCACCAAATTCTAATAGGTAGACATCAGAGGCAAAAGAATACTAATCCTCAGCCTCAGCTTGTTTGAACAGAAAATCAAATCAAGGAAAATGGGGGTGGAAGTGTGTTGGATAAGTCATGTATAGTCATGGTTTTAGTTTTGGTACAATTACATTGTTATTGCTAACATAATGGAAATGAATGAGACAATGAAGATAATATTGGTTGCATTTATGGAATCTTTCAAAAGAAATAAAATAAAATAAAAAAAAGTTCTATGTTTTTATTTTGCAGACCTAATATTGCATTTCTTTAATTAGATGAAGATAAGTTTAACATGGATTGGAAAGCCACAAATGAGCAGGCATAATGCCCCACCAATGAATAGATGTTATGACTTGTAAGGCATGACATTTGATGATAATCATGATGAGTCAGAGATGGGTACAGAATCAGCATCCTTGTTACAACCCCTGAGGCTGACATATGCATTAGGCCAACATCTAAAGCACAAGACACAATACAAGGCTTGAGTGAAGTGAAACCTGACTTAAAATGCATAACAAAAGTAATGAAATTATACAAATTTCAAAATACAATTAAAAATTTCAAGAATAAATGTAAAGTAGACAAAGGGGTGCCTCTTCAATAAGACTAGTCTTGATAAGCAAAGCACTATAATTACAGAGTAGTTGCGTCTTGGAGCTATGCGTGCTTTAAACATGCCTTTCAAAACTATGCAAATACCCTTGCAAAGGAACCTCTGTTATCCGTCTTAGTCAAAAGAGACTTCATTGCTTTCTTCATTTCAGCTTCTTCTCAATTATTGTTAACCACTCAAAAGGAAAACCTTCTTCCAGACATTGAGGCGGCCCAGCAAGTGGTAAAGGGTTGGGGAGGATTTGTTGGAGGTTTTGTAGGAGGCTTCAGGTTCAAAGTCCAAATGGAACAAAAATTTACCTATCAAAAGAAGGGAAAACCTTCTTCTACCTATTTTTTGTAGGCACTTTTATATCCATCTTTTCAAGCAAACTTCATTACTTTCTCCTGCTATGACTTTGTAGTTGCACCCTAATCTATATTATTAAATTTACAGTCAACTTTGGAGGTCTCAAAAATTTCAAGTGTTTCTTGAGCCTGACTTTTCCCTAAAACATCTGGTAATACCACCAACCATTCTTCAGAAATGACACTAGTGATCCTGGACTAAGCTCTGGCCTAAGCGAAGACAATATACATATAAAGCTCCTTTGTGATTGGCATGTTCAGTGAAGGTCCCAAACACAGCGCTCTCTAGTCCTCCATACTTCCACCCCTAATTCTACCATGGCGACTTCAACTTCTTTAACTAGAGCCTACCAGACACCAAAAACCTCCATATATAATAAATGCAACATGTTAGTCCATAAAAAACAGTCCCCTACAATAGTGACTTCTTCAACCTTTTCAAACCAGAGCTTGCTCCAGAACACCATTGTGAAACCAAGGTTTGGTTAATCTTGATTTTGATGATAACAAAATAAGGTTTAGAACTAATGATCATATTTCAAGTGTGATTAGGCAAGACGATTTCCAAAGTGGCAAAGATCTCAAAGTGGATTCCAAAGGAAAGAAAGACTAACCCTCTAGGACCCAAAAAGATATGGGTACCAAAGATTACTAAATTTGTTTTGTAGGGATCCATGCAAAAAGGAGGATATGCTTACCTTGGAAGAAATGCATTGATAATATTGGTAATGGTATCCCTTCTAAAGCTAAATTTGCAATTTGTATCATTTTGCTAACACTTGGTATATCTTTTGGTAATATAACTTTTGGTATCACTTTGATAAAATTGGAATATTTGTTAAACCAAGGTTTTGGATTTAAAAAGAAGATTTTTTATATACCTATGTAAAATTGAATGATCATATGCTTGTGTGCCCCAAAAGTTTTATTTAATTCATGTTAAATATCTTTTTAATGCATATGTTCTCCCAAATATTTTTCCAAATCATGCTTTAAATTGGGAATGCTCTAAAGATGAGCAAATCTTTTATTTGGAAACTATTCTCAAATGAAAAAGGGGGAGATTCATTTCTCATGAGAAATCATATCATGCTTATTATTTATTGTTTTAAACTTTTGATAACATGTGATTCCCCTTATATACTTTATTGAAACTTTTTGTTGATGACAAAAAGGGGGAGAAGTAATGGTAGGTTGCTAACTTGGGAAGATATTTCAATATTGTTTTAGCAATCCTATTCATATTGATGCTATGTGCTTTATTGGTTATTTTTGTACGCATCATTTTTAATAATAATGTCTTGCCAAATTGCTAAATGCTCTTTATGCTATTTATGTTTGATTATATCATTTTGAGCATCCTTAATATACTTCTTGAAGTTTCTAAACTTGAAAATTTTTAAATTCAAAGGAGCATATATTGAGGGGGAGCTTTTTAGCAACCTTGGTTTTGTCATCATCAAAAAGGGGGAGATGGTGAAACCAAGGTTTGATTAATCTTGATTTTGATGATAACAAAACAAGGTTTAGAACTAATGATCATATTTCAAGTGTAATTAGGCAAGACGACTTCCAAAGTGGCAATCCAAAGACAAATTAAGTCAAAGGAGAAATCATGAAGAAGAAGACCACCTCAAAGAGAAGAGTTTTTCAAGACCAAAGCTTCTTAAGATCTCTTTGTAAGGTTGTTGGTGCACTAGGACTTTCATGCATTTCATTCTTTATTTATGCACCAAAATCATTCAAGAGTAATATTGTTTTAAATATCTTGAGAATTAGATGATTTCATGTTTTCAACTAAAACCTTGTGTTAAATGATTTTCAAACTTGTGTTAAAAGGTTTTAAGTTGAAAAAGGTTGAGTGTTGAGCCAAAAGAATGGCTCAACCAGTTAAACCGGTCGACCGGTTGTGCTCGATTGAGGGAGGCCAAAAAGTTTCTCTCTCTCCCAGTGGTCTTCTCTTCCCGGTCAAGGTTGAACCTCAACCGGTTGAGGTCCGGTCGAGGACTGGTTGAGGACCGGTTGAGATCCGGTTGAGGCCCAACGGTCACTTTTCCTAATGGCTAGTCAACCGGTCGAACCCCCAACGGCTAGTATGACTTTTTTCTTCTATAAAAAGGCTCCAAACTTCATTGTTTCATAAGCTAAACCTTCCCAAATCTTTCTTGATTATATTTGAGCCTTGGAAGAGTATTTTTTAGTGCACCATTATTCCAAAACTTGCATATCTTTAGTGCACCATTCAATCCTAGTTTTTCTTGTATCTTTGAACCTAAAGTTCTATTACTTGGATTTTGAGAGATCATTATTTGTATATCTTTGTGAGGAATTTTCTCAAGTGAGGGGTATCACTTGAGAGGTTGTTCAAGAGAGGGATATCTCTTGAGGAAGTGTAAAGGGTGCTTGGAGCCAAAAGTCCAAGAGGGAGAATTGGAACCATAATCCAATTGTACAGACATTGGAAGCTTGGTTGAAACTTCAAGATAGTGGAACCCTCACTCGGTTAGGAGGTTGAGGAGAGTGGACGTAGGCAAGGAAGTGCCGAACCACTATAAACTCTCGTGTTTACACTCTCTCTTCCCTAACTCTTTTAAATTATATACAATTGTGTTTATTTTGTTTATTATATATTTGCATATAATTGTCTCTTATTTTTGCATAGTTTAAATTTGTGAAAAAGAGATCATCACCCTATTTAACCCCCCCTCTAGGGTGATTACCATAGTTTGGATTAGCTTCAAATTCCTAACAACCATAATCCTCCATATATAATAAACTCGACCTGCTAAACCCGGACAAAAACAGTTCCATGCTTCACCTCTGTTGTCATAATTCTACAAACAATATCCTCAAAGATTCACACAATTGGGAAGCTGTCACAAAACAGCTTCTATGAGCACCACAAATCTGATAGGTTGCCATCAAAGGCAAATGAGAATATTTTCTTAGAGGTTTAAGTGAATAGATGATTTTTAGGACAGAAAAACCTGAGTCAGGTTTTTTTTTTTTTTTCTCAATTGAGATGCAATGAAGATTAATCCTTAGTAATGATTAGGATTTTTATTGAAAAACATCTCATGAAATTACACTAATTATTTGCATAATGATAATGTTACAAAAGGGATCTACAGATTATCAGGGTTAAGTTCTCATTATACTGTCTCTTTCTTCATATATTATAGAGCTAGGAAAGAGCTCTCACTTGATGTTAAGGACTCGCCTAGGAATTCTGACCTCAACTGCATGAGAAGCCTACCCAGATAATTTAGGCCTTCTCCATCCCGACCTCCGCCCCAGAAGAGATCATGTGGGGAAGCTTCAACGAGAACTGACCCAGCAGTAGAGAGCAGCATAGAATTCAAATGAGGATAAATTGAAAATTTGCATTTCAAGGCCCTGTACATGACATCAATCTTGACAGCGTCCCAATCAGATCTTACCTGCATTACACACAAAAAATAGTGGCATCAGATTGCAAAGTAAATGCAAGCAGTTCAACTCAACATTAATGCTAATCATAAGCCTCAGTTTGTTTGAACAGAAAATCAAATCAAGGAAACTGGAGGTAGAAGTACGTTGGATAAGTCATGTATTGTTATGATTCTTCTTCGGTCATAGTTACATCTTTATTGGGAACATAATGGAAGTTAATGAAGAATGAATAGACATTCAGCATCCAAGTAAATAACATCCCAAAACTAAAAATAAATTAATTATTAGTAAACGATGTAAGATTACCTCTCCTTGGACAGTTATGGAATCTGTTATTAAAACATAAAATAAAATAGAAATGTATGTTTTTGGGTTGCAGACATGATACATGATACCAGTTAGCACTTTGTAATCAGATGAAGATAAGTTTGATATGGAAGGGAAAGCCATGACTGAGCTTGCACAACTTTCCACCAATGAACCAAAGTTGGGAGGCATGAAATTTGATGATAAGGTAACAATTCAGAGATGGGTCCAGAATATTCCCAATCAGCATCCTTGCTACAACCCCCGAGGGTAAGATGCATTAGGCATATGCATATGAGCAGTAGGCTACAATATCATAACTTTCTATTGATCCAGTACTAACCTCACCTTCTTTTTGTTTATTTTTTCATGAAAGATCATTCTTTTTTAGGTCCACATTTTTGTGGGACATGAATTACAATCATGATATTTACATCCAAAACCTATAATCTAATTTGTTGACATATTTTGAATCCAATGAAATAATGGTTTCTTTTATAAATTATACATTATAGCTGGAAATTAAAACATGTATTGTGAAATAATATTTTTATACAATGGTACACCTTAAAATCAAGAAATACAGCCAAAGTTCATAACCACCGAATTGTGTGATTATGGCCCCCATAACCTCATGAAGTAGTTAATAGTAAGTAACTTATTATAATTTTGTTTATTTTCATGTCAACTTTCAACCATATAATCATATCACTTATTAGTGATTCATATTTATTTTAGTAGTTGCAAAAGCAACTATGCATGTATAATCATATCACTTCGTAAGTTGTTCATAGCTCTTTATCTTTGTGCATGATTTTATGAATGATGTGCCCATGTACCCAAATGTAATACATGGTCCTTTGTGGAAGTAGATTTGGGGGGGTTGGATGGATTGAAATCCTGGATTTTCTCCAACCACCTACACCCACATCAACAGTTGACACCCACACCTTTGTGCTGGGGCAGCCCTTTTTTGTTTGCACAAAAGCAGTTGACATGGTAAAAAGCAAAAATCGTTGGAGAAAAATAAATAACACCTATTTGTTCTCCTTCATGATGGATCAAAACGATGGAACTTAAATTTTACATAACTTTTCCAGAAAAAAAAAACTTTGAAATATAGCAATAACACCCCACAAATTTAGGAAAAGTTTACCAGTCAAGGAAGTCAAAGCTGATAACGTTAGGGATCTAATAGTTTAATTAACCAAGTTTCTGCAGGGAAATATTTTTAGACAGAAATAAATGAATATTAGAAGAAATTGTAGTCATTTAACTGGGTTTTGAGTAACTAGACTAGAAAAAAATCAAATGCATGAGAACCATACCAGATCAGGATGCTGCCTCTGTATTGTCCTTCCCATTCTTGCTGCTTCCTCAGGACTTTTTGCAGATTTTATGTCCTCGACAAAATCTCTTGCTACAGGGTCATTAACCCCAACAAACTTGTGTGCCTGCAGTTGGGAGAATGCTTTGACATATCTCAACCAAAGTTGCAGCAAGAATAATATAATTTATGCAGCAAAAGTAGTAACCTGGTAATAATGCTCTACGCTTGACCAGGTCTGATAATCACCATTTTCATCAGGCATTTGTATAGGGTGAGGAGAGAAGTTTGAAAAAGCTCCATAAAGATCCCATGTTTTATAAAAGAATATGATGCTTGATTCATAAGGAGTAACAGAAGGATCAATTGCATAAGTTTCATCCACTGATGGGATAACAGGAGTAGGATCAGGAAAGGGCTGAAGAAATCCACTAATAAGCATGTCAGGTCCAATCTGCAGTTCATATGCAAGAAGTAAGAACCAGTACAAACCCAAAAATAAATGCAGACAGAAATTTCAAAACAAAGCACATGCATTATAATTATATTTCATGGTCATTGCAGCCCATCCGAAGTCTAGTAGTCTTCCCCATTTAGCTCTGCTCATGAAGATTGCACTTTTGCAGAAATCTAATTTATCCATTTTTTTTAGTAGACAAAAAGATACCCTCACATCATGCATACAATAGAAATTCTAGAGTGGCCAATTTTATCATTTGACTTTTAAGTTGCAATTGAAGTTTATATAAAAGGTTTACTGATAACCAGTACAAAGGAGTGATTTAATTTATTTTAAGATTTAATTGATATAAAATATGTAATAAAAGACAAGAAGTAGCACAAACATATTTAAGGATAATAAGTATACAAGAAAGCTATTAAAAAGTTGGACGGCATTTTTTCTCTCCTTGCTTTCCCCACAGAAGTGCTGTTACAGGTGCATTGGTTTCTTGGGTGTTGTTGGGCTTCTGGTTGTCTTTCTTCTCTTTTAAAGAACATAGTTTCCTTCCTTGTGTCCTTTTTTCTATTGATAGAATTATGCTTCTTATGATAAAAGATTTAAAGCCCGCAAGCTGCCAGTAACAAGTATAGTCTAAAACAAATTTGCCTGTAAGTTATTATATAGCATTGAGAAGTAAATACAATAGGCACACAGATATTAAAAATTAAAAGGAAAGATGAATGATAAAAAGATGCAATCAATCAGACAGACACAAACTTAAGGCAATGAAGAGATATTGTCAGTGTGAAACAAATGTAGTGTCAAGTGCATACAGAACCACCACCAACCTGCTCATAGGAAAAATCGATTAAATCTAGTGCTTGCGTCATCTCAACCATTCCCAGTTCACCGACAGGAGTTGGCGCATTCTTTCCACCTATAATTTTAGGGGCAACAAATGCAAATACCTACATTAACAAGAATCAGTTGAACAACCATAAAAAAAGCCAAAACCACAAGGGAGCCCAAAATGAGGAAAATATTTACAGTAACATTTATCACCTAAACTAGCAAAAATCCTACTCTTATTGAAAATTTGTAAAGAGCTTCACCTGATAAAATAATAGGCCTCAATAATACACGAGGATATACAATAAACCTTTCAATGACTTTTCCTTATCAATTGGCTAAAATTTAACAAGAGAATGAACAACCCTGTCGACACATTTGATATAAATTCATAACTAACAAGCACCTTGTGTATGATGCCAGATGAAATAGCAGATGCAGCCAATGTTCCTCCGCATTCCCACAAAATTGAAAGGTACCCACGATCATAAAAATATTCCATAACATCTCTAGTGTTTAGGATGTCAAATTCAACTACTTCAACACCTTTTGAAGCAAGAAATTTCTGGAAACTCTTCCTTGCACCTCTTTGTGTTACAACTATAGTAGGTACACTTGATACATCCCAAAGATTGGCTACCTCAGGAAGATTAAGTGTCCGTGACATTACAATCCGAATGGGCACGTGTCCACCTCCATGTCTTGCAGTTAGCCGTGGATCTATATTCAAAAGAAAATGAAGAAAAGGAAGAACTTGTAACAGCAGCCTGAGCATCTTCATAACTACATCACTGGATAAGCTTCAAAGCAACAGAAAATGAATACATACTGTCTTTGCGCACAGTGTTTCCTCCCACAACTATGGCATCACTTCTACCCCGCAGTTCAAATACTCGATACCTAGATTCTTTGCTGCTTATCCATGACGCATGCCCACTACTAGCAGCAATTTTTCCTGTTAGAACCAAAGAAGACCATCAGAGAATAAACTACTGTTTATTTCAAATTTTGAAGTCCTCCATAATTAATTGGAGGTTAAGATTACCATTAAAAAAAAAGAAAGAAATTGGAAGAAATAAAAAAAAATTAAAAATTAAGAGAGAGAGAGAGAGAGAGAGAGAGAGAGAGAGAGAGAAGAGGGTAAAATTTTTATTAAATTCATAACCCTCACCATCAAGGGTCATAGCATACTTGAGAACAGAAAAGGGAACTCGAGAAGCAGCTCTATATATCAAAGGAGCATTGACGATGAGGCACGATTTTAAAGCTTCCTAAAATAAAATTTTGAAATGTCAGCCAAAATATAGCATTGAATACTGAAATCACTTGCAATGAGTGCTTGGAAGGCAAACAGCTCAGATCACTTTTCCCAACAAAATCAGCATAGAAACACAATGTATAATGCTCATTACACATTAATTTTTGAGCACCTTCCAAGAACCTATTTTTAAAATATTCCCATACTATATATCTTGTCAATAGTTCTAAATGTGATGCTTAATTTATATATCTCGTAGTAAGTGTTTAAGAGACAAACAGCTCAAAACACTTTTTTCCCATTGAAATGAGCATACAATCATAATGTTACTCATGATACAGGTTTTTTTTTTTCTTTGATAAGCAAATAATACAAATATAATAAAATGCACCAAAAGACGACACACCAAAGTACATAGGACGTATACAAATAGCACCTAAAAGCACATCAAACAAGAGAGAACATAAAAAACAACACCCTCTCTTAACAGTAAGGCTTTATTGGGAAGTGTTTTTGAAAACGATTCTAAAAACTGTTTTTGAGAACAATTTTTAAAAATTGTTTTATGATGTTTTGTAGAATAAAATTCTGTTTGGAAATCTAAAATGCTCTTAACTTATTTTCTATGTTTTAAAAAATAACTTTTACATGTAATGCTTTATTTTTAATAATTTTTCATATTTGTATAGTTATTTTTTAAAACAACTCTCAAAAAAACAAGTGAAAACAACTACAAAATGTTCTCTAAAAACACTATTTTTTGTTTTTAAGAATAGAAAAGTGTTTATATTCTCTAGTTTTCTAATAGCCAAATGCGTTTTCCTTTTTTTTTTTGTTCTAGAGAAAAGAAAATTGTTCTAAAAACCAGTTACCAAACAAGGCCTAATTGTTGCGCACTTTTTGAGACTATATTCTTAAAATATCCTGATGCTATAAATCTTTCAATAGTTCTAACACGTGATGCTTAATGATTTATATGTATGCACACTTATGTATATAAATGTGAGAAAGAGTCCCTAACAACTGAAATCTAGAACAAGCTTGCATTCATCTAATGAGTTTTCCATTAATAATAAAGGCAGTACCATGCCCACATTTATGAACCAAATATTCAGTACTGCAGAAGGCATTGTGGCAAGAATATAGCTTCTGGCTCAAGTGCTATTAATGTTAAGAAGATTGGTCACAGGTACTGAAGCATACATATAAGAAGGTAATACATATTCATACTCTTCCAATTCTAAATTCTAATCTAGTACAGCCAAAAATTTTGCTAAACTCTTGAACTTCAAAACACCTAACCATATGAAAAAATAAACAGTCAAGGATGTTGAAGTACCAACTTCATAAAAGCTTAAGCTGTGAGGATTTGAGCCCAAAATGTATATCATACTCTCAACTCTAGTACCTCCTTCCGTGTAGTCCCATATTCACACATGAAAAGACATACAGTGAGCAGACAAGAGGGAGACAAATCACAAATGTTAATGACATTGGCAACCAATTTTCCTCACAGCTCGAGCTGTTAGGATTTAACCCATAATGTATATCATGTTCTAGCATCCCTCTCAAGTACGGCCCCATAATTGCAAAAGGAGAGACAAACAGGCAACTAGCAGACAAATCACAAAATTTCATGATCACAGATAGGGATAGTGAAATGCCCACTTTGTCACGGTTAGGTAATAAAATGTAACCAAACAGTCTTCAAGAAAACCTATGAAGCACATCAAACAAACAGGTCGAGAATGATAGCATCATAGACCAAATTTAATGAAGAAATTGTCACCACCTCAACAATTTTACTTTTCAGATCCTCTCCAAGAACATCCACCTGCAGTCCTTCACTCCTCATTGCCCGTAGAGCATGGCTGCGAAGATGTTGCAAAGGATGCCTGATCCCAACAACAACTCGTGTAATTCCTGCCTAATGTCAGACATATGTCAATGCTGAGCTGACACCAAAATCAATCATTTAACTATTTATGCAATTCGTTAAAACAATGGACTATAAATTTCAAGCCTCAATGGCCTAAGCTGCCTTGTATACTTCCTGTATGCTCTGCGGCGTTTTGCCTTTTTAATGCATATCCTTTACTTATCAAAAAAAAATTTTCAAGCCTCAATCATCTTTAATTATTAAAGTGTTTGAATTTTTTAAAAAAACTATGGTAATAGAAAAATGAAAATTACACCAGAGATGTTTCTGATAAAAATAAATGATTTCTAGAACATGAGAAAATAACATTTTCACCACTGCCAAACTGTCTTATATTTTCTAGGCTTTCTTTACTGAAAACACTTCAACATTATTCCAAAAACAAATCTGTTTCGAACACATTCTCAAAAAAATTGTTTTCATTTTCCAAACCTGTTTTCTAAGTTATAAAACTGTTTTCATTCAATAGAAAACTGTTTTGAAGAACATTAGTGTTTTCATTTTTTTCAATTCCCTAAAACAGAAATCAGATACTTCACTCATAGCTAGAACTGCACAATGCGATGAAGAATTGAAAGGAATCAAAAAAACAAACAAACACATTCAAAAAGAAAAGAGAGACAGAGAGAAACTCGAGGCCAAACCTTGACAAGAGCAGAGACCGCCGTACGGTCACCGTGACAATCGCCGGGCTCCATGTTGAGATAAGCAGTGGCGCCTCTGCACAACTCGCCGGCGGCCTCCACCGCCTGGACCTCCGCCGGCTTAGTTCCTTGAGCGTAGAGGTAGCCCTCCCCGACGACTTTCCCGGCGGTGGCGATCACGCAGCCGAAGTTGGGGTGCGGCGACGTGAATCCGGCAGATTTGTCGGCGATCTCAGCGGCACGTCGCACGTGGAAAGAATCGAGCGCGTGGGGATGGTTGTTGTTGGTGGTGGCTTTGCAGATGATGGGCGAAGGGAAGGACGCCGCCATTGATGAGAAGCTCTCGCTTCTCTCTACTCAAAACCCGGCGTTGTGGCAAACTACGCAACTCTTAACTTCCTCACGATCGCGTTGGTAACCATAGAATGAATATACCATATCCAATGCAGATGATTAGAAAACAAAAGGGTAATTTTGAAAACTATACCCCACTATTTTTACCATAAATCGAATTTTGGGGTGTGAAAAACTATTTTGGTTTTGTTCCTACATAATGCTAAATGTTTTTAGATGAGGTGAGGCTTTTTGACAATTTGGAGAATTTATTTATCATTTTCTTGGTTACCAAACAAAGGATGGAACCAATTCTCATCATATTTAATGGCAGAACTCTTTTTCATGAGGAGGATTGTCTTTTAGGAGAGGATAACACTAGAAGTGCATCAATCTCGAGTATAACTCAGTTCCTATTGTAAGATTTCTCAATCTCTCATATATAGTGAAAGTTCTCTTGAATATTTAGATTCATTGTGGTTCATTTAGATTTCATGTGTGGATTCTTGAATAGATCTAAAAGATGAATAAGTCAGACTTTGAATTATGAAAATGCATTTCATATTTGTGATAGATCTTGCTTAATGATCTTCTATCATTTGAGAGATCCTAATTATTTTGTTTCAAGTTTTCATCATTATCCAATATCATAATTTTTTTAGAACCATTAATCCTTGAGTAATTAATATGATGAAAACTTGATAAGGAAGTAAAAATTAAATTTTCTCACTTTCTCAAATTTTTTAAATTTTCGAAAGAATTTTAAGAATAAAAATGTAAACTTCTCTGGTTAAAATATTTTCTCTACAAATATTTTTGAGAAAATCACTTCACTGGTTTTTCAATTTTTGAAAAACGCTATTTAAGTTTCATCAAAAGTATTTTCTTTACGTTAGAAATGTTTGCAAATTTTATGTTTTCTAAAAACACTCTGTAACAAACTTTATCATTTACAAAAATGCTTCTAGAAAACATAAAATTCAACCAAAATCATGAGAAAACTCATTTCATACTTCTGTTTTCTCAGCAACCAAACGCAAGTTCCACTACCAGAAAAGAAAACTCCCATGCATGAAAATGTAACCAGAATACAAGATGAAACCGGTTGCTTCTCCATACCTGGTTGAGGCTGGACAATTAGGAAAGTAGAACCCACCGATCTTGTTAGTCTTAACTGGAAATTTTGGGGTTTCTTTCCCCCCAAACATTCAAGCATATAGAAGATCACACAGCTAAGACACAAAGTTTAGTCGATTATTGCAGATATTAAAAGCATTAAGGTTTGAACATCATCATCATCATAAGTCATCATATCATCAAACACACACCAGATGATATGGAAATTTTTAGTATCTCAGTAATGGATAGTAGAAAGAGAAGCGAGGTAGATTGCAGCATGCTGCACTTATTCTTCTTCCTCGGCCTCCTCCAGCCAATTCACAAAGGGCTCCAGTGCCTTCACGAAAGTTTGCCTGTTGCATTCAAAAACCAACACCGTAATCATAAGTTCTGTTCACAGTTTAAGCATTTAAGAAAATTGAAAAATCAAGCATGGTATCAAAGCTCTGGTTTAACTGGAGGCCTTGGGTCCCCATGATATTTATCGAATTGAGATAATTCTCCATTCTGGAGAATATATTTGTGTCTATAACTGGCTAAACCAAATGAAATTTTGCTTGCTTAGTATCGGAACGAAATGGATTTCAAAACACTTTTTGATTCTCACCATAGAAAAGGTTGAAAATATTCACTTTTGGGATCTGTTTTGTGAAAATACTTGCATTTTTAAAACAGGAATATACAATATTTTAACATTTTCCAGGAATAACCCGCTTTGGTGAAATATTTTTGAAAACACAGTCCAGAATGCATTTTCTGCTTTCAGTTTCATATCCCTGTTTTTGAAAAGGAAAAGAGAGGGAAAAAAAAAAAAACACCTCATTTCCATTACCAAACAGGCCCCGATATTGATTGCACCCTTATTATTCAACTTGGCACCACAAATAGAAACGGAAATGATTATTAGAACCCATCAGTTAACAGAAAGCAATTCTCGATATAATTAAAAAGGTGTCTTGTGTATCAAGTGGCAAAGTAATGAACATACGTAAGTTTGCCGGCCCTTAGAGTTTGTTCCCCTGCGGAACCAGACAAGAATGGTGTCTTCAGCAAGCACATCTTGGTCATAGAGAGACCTCACAATTTCAGGAAACAACTTCATCAGCTTGGCATCCTCATAGCATTGGATCTGAACTTTGTACAACAGCTCTAGTTCGAGCTTCCCATTGGTGCAGAAGGTGTTCAGAAGTTTTGCCCATGCTTTCACCTGTAAAATAGGAGACTCTCAGCAATATAGAGGGCATTTCTTTAAAACAATGGGAAAAGAAAAGAAAAGAAAGGTTCCTCTGAAACAAAAGAACTTCATATGCATTTCTCATATAATGAGACAGAGGCATCACACAGAAATTCCTGATGTGGAGAGAACCTGGTTTGAGCATATGAGCGATCTCAGAGGGGTATGTAACTTTTATAAAACAACATTCAATTTTTTTTTGATAGGAAAAACAACAATCAATTCAAAGTCCATCCATTAGTAGCAAAGCATTTTCTTCACCATTAGATAGTCTAAGAATCTCGAGTCATCGAGGTCTAAAGTTTATCAGAGCAAATTCTAAAGACACCCTCTTGCCTCTTGATTGAACTTTCTACAATCACCCAACATGTATTAGCTAATGAAACAACATCTAGAATTGGGTAATTCTAAGACAGGTTTCTTATTCTTAAGATCATGAGATTGTTTCATGGTTTCCCCTAAAAACTATTTCAAGCATCCTAAAAGATATTTAAAATAAATTTTACTATTCAAAAAGGATCTCTCTTTCTAACTTCTCTTTTTTGGGGGTGGGGAACAGGCTTCACTTATTCTTTTAAGTAAAACATCACTTTTTTTTCTTTTAACAAATAAAACGGATAAAGCATTAAGAAGAGGCAACCACCAAAAAATATCAATTATGTAGCCAATATCTTTGGCTCAATCACTCTATACAAACAAATATGAATATAGAACATTTAAATGTTTCTGGTAAAGAAATAAAGAAATAATACACCAAAAGCATACCTGGCGGAGAGCTGCATTGGCATTCTGCTGCTGGTTTTTCCCAGACCACTGAACTGCATCCATTATGACATCCCACAAGATTCGCACAACCTCAATGTCTGGTAGCTTAGCATCTTTAACTCGTTGTTTCACAGTTTCTATTACTTCAGATATATCAGTATCATCGGCAATCTGGGTTGTTAATGCAGATTTCATTTCCTTCAGTTTCACCTCAAAGATCTTCTTTTCATTGTATTCAACCAAGGGGACCAGCCCTTCTTTGCTGAAAAATTGAAAATAATCAGACAGATATAAATTCAAACTTACAGTGATGCATCAAAGAAACTATAAAGTATTGAGAACTCCACATGCTATTGTTCACATCCAGTGACATACGATATATGCAACACTCTAAAGACTTGAAATAGGAAATCCACAAAGAGCATACTTTTGCAAATACAAGTTCATTTGAAAAACCACTCAGACTGAACTAAATTTTCTCATATGTTTGACTTAAACCCCAGCATCATTCCAGTATTTATATGTAAATGTGGCTAACATTTACATGCAATCTAGATAGAATAAGCTATCAAAAAGGTCTTTGGTGAATACAACTGAATGTTGCAAAAATTAATGTCCAATAATGTATCAATCAAATACACACTATCTAGGTTTTCAAAATTGTAGGAATCTGGATCATTAAGAAATGATTTGTAATGACATTCCCTCGTCTTTAAAAGGAAACACTCACGTGAAATGCTCAGAGAAACCTTCAGCAGAACGCTTAGCAGAAGGGAAGAAGATAAGAAGATTGTCCTCCATTTTTCCCCTTTTCAGGAGGGAAATCAAGTCATCAAGGCTATTATCAACCAGATATTCCTTGAAGAAGTCTGTTATAAAAGAGAGAACTAGCCCTTTGGCGACAAGATTATCCTTGAGCAGTGGTTGGAGCACTGTCTCTGGTGGAAGCCCAGATAGCTTCTGAGAGAATGTAAGTGCTGTGAAAATAGCCAGCTTCTTCCTCTCATTTTCCTCAAAAAGCTCCAATGACTGGAGGAATCTTCGCATGACATTTTCAAGATTCTTTATGAGAAATGGCCTCCGCCTTAAAATCTTCTGTATGTAGATTACAGATGGTAAAACAGCTACACGATTAGGTTCACAATCAATTATAGAGTAAGGATGGCGCTCCCCCTCATCAGACTTTGTTGTGCCAGGTTGTGTGCGACCTCCGGTGAAGACAACCTGCAGTAATAAAATAATTAAATCCCAAATCAAAGTATATAATAAATGTTATTTCACCAGCAAATGACAGGAAAATAAAAATAGAATTGTACAAAACCCACAAACAATGAAAATGTCACAACAATGACCTCAATCCCAAATAACTGGAGTTATATGCACAAACACTAATTTTATTTCCATGCCAACCATAACCTCCTTGAAATGGTGTTACATAAAGAAAATAAGTACAAAACACCAAATATCCATCAAGGTAAGAAAATCCTATACAATATAGACAACCCTATTGAATTTCTTTTCCTTTAATTTTTTTGCCATTTCAGAAATATAGGCTATTGCAGTCATGAGTACAGCCTCTGAAAAATAAACATGGATAAAGGCATCTGTTTCCACTTATGACCAGTGTTAGCAGGAGCAAGATGGTTCCATGTCTTACAATATCTACACACACAAACGAATGTTCCATTAAAAACCATATTTCAGCATTCAACAGACATAAAGATAATGGACATGCCGAAGGAATGAATCATATAAGTCAAATAATTGAACCTATTTTCACCAGTAAATGGGTATGGTATGATAGAGAAACAGGGCTCAGATTTTAAGCATAAATTTTATTGCACAGAAATTTTTAGAACCCCTCTATCATCAAGATATCAGCATCTTGACAGCTAAACTAGTAAATAAGGAGACTTTTTCTTTTCTTTTTTGGTAGGAGTCACAACAAGTTTGAATAGCTCTCAAAATCCATGATAAGTTTTAAATCAATCCATGATAGAAGATTCAATGAGCTACATCTTAGGTAGATCAATTTCAGAATAATAATAACAAAACAGTTGGTCCATTTCCATTCTAGCTTTTGCTAATGTACTCCACATCCTTTTTGATTTATACATAATATGTTCACACAGATAAAATCAACATGAATTGGATGAAGTAGTGTCAGGTTGCCTCAACCTTGAAGAAACCCGAGATGAGCATAAAAAACATTATATGCTGTTGTTATGACAAATAAATACCCATATGCACACAGATCTTAGGTTGATGCAAATAAACTAAGGTGAAGAATGGTACGAGATGAATAATGCTTTACTTATGGAAAATGTGTGCTACATCAACCTTGAAGAAACCCAAGACGAGCATAAAAAACAATTATATAGTGTCATTATGACAAATAAATGCCCATATGCATACAGATCTTAGGTTGATCTAAATGAAATTAGGTAAAGAATGCTACGAGATGAATAATGCTTTGCTGATGGCAAATTTATGAGTTCAGGTGTACCTCTTAAAGAGTTGGTTTTGTGCAAGAACTATATCAAAACATTGATGGATTTGACTAAGAGAATGTTCTCCAAGTACAAAGACTTAAGACACATCATTTATCAAGTAATAGAAATGTGATTCCTATCTTGTATGAATTACTGAAATTCCAACAAAGAAAACTTAGTTGAGTAAATTGATCAATTTCAGATGGTGCATCAGATAAGGGCACTCGCCCAAATAATGGAATTTATCATTGCAACGTCCACAATAAATGAAATCATGCTTCAGAAGACATCATACGGAAGACATTAAAGAACTTCTATAAAGAATCAATGCTTGCCTCAAAAAAGGTGTCACCGTATCTAGAGAAGTTAAGGTCTGAAGATTCAATGCTTCTAGCGATAAGTTCCTGCATTTAGAAATTGCCATATTAGCTGCACCAAAATGATAAGGTGAAACACAAAACATATAGGATTTCAGACACAGGAAAAATTACCAGATCACCAGCATTATCCAGATAAATCTGGACCACTGCATCTGCAAATGTTGCAGGGTCCAGCGGCGCTGCAATATTCCGTTTGCGGGTCTTAATCCGCGTGCCACTGGAAAAAAATAGAAACAAATGACAACAGGCTTATGTCAACAAATTTGATAACAAAAACACACGTCAAGAATGTTCACTACTGTAGTTACTTTCCACCACTTACCAGGCAAGTCATTCTAAACAAAATAACAATAATAATAAATCAAATACAGCTAAAACAGGGTGGGGGTTTACTATCCCACATACAACTTGGCACCAACAGCAAGACCAACTCATGAAGAAGGGTAGCCAGTTAGTTAATAGGCTAACTACATCCTTATTCATTATATGAAAGCTTGCACCTTTTTCTCTCTCTTAGCTGTTACATAGGTCAAGGATATCCTACTTCGTTGGGAGAGAGAGAGAGAGAGAGAGATTTGAGATACCCTAGCCCTGTTTGGTAACTATTTTCAAAAACAGCGCTCAAAATTAGTTTTTGAGAACAGCTTTCAAAAATGATTTTCTAATATTTTGTAGAGCAAATATTTGTTTGAGAACTTAAAATGTTTTTAACTTGTTTTTTTATGCTTTTAAATATGTTTTAATCATTCTCCATATTTGTAGAGTTATTTTTTAAAACACCCTTAGGAAACAAGTGAAAGCAATGGAAAACAACAAAAAGATGTTCTCTCTTATTACCAATGTGTTTTCCTGTTTTTTTTCAAAAACAATTACCAAATAGGGCCTAGGTAGCTCAAATTCCTGACATCTTACATTGAGCTCGCTAGGAAAGGTCCCAAGCTACAATTGGAACAACAAATTGAGCAAAAAGACTTACTGGATTTCTTTAAACAATCCTTCCCCATGTCCTCAGCCGCCAACCCTAAACTCTTAACACTAAAGCTTCCTAAGCCATATGTGGTTAAGTTACCACCACCATCTTCATCGTGGTTACATGTGCAGATATGCACACTGACCATCTATTATTAATGGAAATGGTGACGATTGAGGAAATTAAACCAACAATTAATTCCGCACAAGAATAGCAAATAAATTGCATTAGGGGGAGACCCATTTTTTAATCAACTTAGGCTTCACAATAAAAAAGTTGAAAAAACCGAACATAGGGGAACAAAAAGAGCATATTCAGAAATAAAAGCAGCAGAGCACTCAAGGAAAACAGAACAATATCAAGAATAAAGTGCCCAACTAGAAACTTAATGGCCCAATGAACGCAATTATTCAGGAAAGGTAAGAGAGAAAAACGAGAAAAAAGGTTAAAACTTTGTAGGGACATACTTCAATATACCGTTGGATAACAAAAAAATATAAACATAAAATCCAAAACTTTATTTTCTTTTCTTTTCCTCAGTTTTTTCAGCAACCAAACAGGTAAATTACAAAATAAGGATTGTGAATATCACAAAACTTACCCGAGAGTGGGTCTCTCCTTCGAGCTGCAAAAATGAAAAGAAAACACTTAGAATTAATCAAAATTAAATAAAAATTTCAGAATTACCCAACAAAAAACCTCATACCACAGTTATCACCAAAGGAATGATCTTTCTTACATCACCAAATTATCAATTTAAAGAAAATGAAGATCCAATGATTCAATCAAGAAAAAGCCTAAAAATTAGAAGTAATATTCAAAGATTATAAAACAAGTCTCAGATTCAAACCCCAAAAAATGTCATCAAAAAGGGGTAATTTTTTCAGGAACCAAAGTAGAAGAAATCAAGAAAGACCCACAAAAGGTACCTCGAAAAGATCAAATCAAAACCCCACTTCAAGGTTTGAAAATCCATCAAATCAAATCATATCATTTTCCACAAAGTAAAACCCAGCGGTAAAATCAAGAGATCCAGTGATTCACCCATCCCCACAAACCAAAACAACAAACCCACATCTTTAATCCAAAAAACCAACCTCGACCCACAAAATTTTGCCCAAAAACGATCACAAAAGAACTTTCCTTTCTGGAACAACAAAAATCAAATCAAGAACAACAGATCTACGAATAACAAATTTTTATTTTAAAAAAAAAAACAAAAAATGATGCATTAAAAGAAGAGAGAAGGAGAAGAGAACCTCATAAACCAAGACCGAAGAGGGATCGAAGGAGAGGTGAGGCTGAGACTCTGCGTTTGGAGATTGCGAGAGAAAGAAAAGAGAGAGAGAGAGAGAAAGAGAGGGCGGTTCAATTGTGTCAATGGATGCAGATATTTACCTTTTTGGAGAGAGAAAAAGTAGAGAGAGAAAATAAAAATAAAAATAAAATAAAATAAATTTTAAAAAATATTAAAATTAAATTAAATTTTTGGTGCCCGTATGTTCTCTCTTCCTTAAATTTCTCCGGTTTGGACTCAATCTTAAAAAATTAATAAAGAATTGTTTTGTAGAAAAAATATATATATTAATTTGATAATTCTTTAATAAATTTTTTATTTTAAAATAGGTTATTTGTTAGAAGAAAAATAAATTTGAGGTATTTTAATTTTTTTTAAGTATTTTAAAATATAATTGAAATATAAAATATTTTACAAATTGACAATTCTTTAATAAATTTTTTCTTTTAAAAAATTTGTTTTTAAAATAGGTTATTTTTTAGAAGAAAAATAAATTTGAGGTATTTTAATTTTTTTAAAGTGTTTTAAAATATAATTGAAATATAAAATATTTTACAAATTGTGACCTTAATTAAGAATATATCAAAAATTTTATTTCAAATTTTGAATTCTTAAAGATATTTTTAAAAAATATTTAAAATTTAAAATTATTCTAAAAGTGGTTTATAAAAAAGTTGTTGTTTTCTTTTTGTTAAGAAACACTAATATTTGTTCGTAGTTTTAAATAATTTAATTAATACAAGTAAGAGAAAATATTTTAAATTTAATTGCTACTTTTGGTGAAGTGTAACAAAAATAAATGATGAAGGATGAAAAATTTATAGTTATAATAAAATTAAAGAATTAAAGGATATTTTTCGAACAATTTTTTTAGAACAATTTTTAGTTTTTCAAAACAAAAAACACATGTTCAACAATCGAAAAACCGTTTTTTATTTTCTGTTTTTATTTCAAAAAAACATCTTTTATATTTTCATTTATTTTCTAATGATTTTTTTAAGAAATAATTTTAAAATAATTAAAAATAAAACATTATATATAAATTTTATTTTTAAAATATATTTAAAATAAATTTAAAATATTTATATTTTTAAACAAACTTTTATTCTATAAAATAAAAAAACGGTTTTCAAAAATTATTCTAAAAAATTATTTTTTAAAATTATTTTAAAAAACAAATACCATCAATCTTAAAGTATTTTATTTTTTCTATTTTGATTTTAAAAGGAAGATAAAATTTTAAAAAAATTAAATGATGCTTTAATTATTATATTATTACCAAAATAATGAAATAATAATGAAAGAATTTATTTAAGTACATAAAATTTTCTATTTTTAGAAAAAATTTAAAATAAAATAAAAATAAAACTCATACAAATTAAGTAAAAAAAGTTTTCAAAAATTATTCTCAATAATTATTTTTTAAAATTATTTTCAAAAACAGATACCATCAATCTTAAAGTATTTTACTTTTTCTATTTTGATTTTAAAAGGAAGATAAAAATTTTAAAAAAATTAAATGATGCTTTAATTATTATATTATTACCAAAATAATGAAATAATAATGAAAGAATTTATTTAAGTACATAAAATTTTCTATTTATAGAAAACATTTAAAATAAAATAAAATAAAAATAAAACTCATACAAATTAAGTAAAAACTCTCTCGACATTTTTATCACATGAGGAAAGATAGTTGGGACACAAGGAAACGTGTTCGGTTTGCAGCATATCACGTGCAGAGCTGCTGGTAAAATTGTAATAAAAAAAGAAACTTTCCTTTCCAACAACATTGGGCCCTGCCGCACGGGGGCCCAGCCCAATTAAAATGGAGATTTTGGGCTTCAAACTTTTGGATGTTTTACACTTTTTAAGGTACTAATGCATGAATCCCAGCCCACTCAAACCCACAGATTTTAGATCTCAAATCTTTGGATAGATTTTTTCGAGTTTCAAAAGTTTGGAATTACATTTAATTTTTATATTTAATGAAAAGATTTTAATAAAATAAAAATTTACTTCCTACGTCATATTTAAAAAAAATTAATATTTTTGCTTTTCTAAAATCTGGATAGATCATGTTTGGAAGTGTGTTGGTGAGCTCTAATATGTTGTGATGCCACTTCAACTATATTTCATATTTTAAGCTTGATTTGTATATTAAACAAATTCTTAAATTAGTCAATTATATGTTACCTTATGTATGATTGGTTTTTTCATATTTTTGATGAATTGTTAATGTTTACAAACTTTTATCATGAATAATGATGATTGGGAGATCTGAAATACAAGAGTGAGGTATTAGCGGAGTTGGACGATCAAAGTTGCATGAAGATTAATGACATAGTTTTATTTCGACTAATCAAAAGTTTGAGGATAGTTGTGGGGTTAAATATATTCAAATGAATGAAATAAATTTTATTAAATTCTATACTCTTTTTGAAGATCAATCTTACCAATTTTTAGAATATTTGGACATCATTTGCCTATGCAGAAAAATTAGGAAAGATTGGTGAAAATAAGAAAAAATCTAAAGGAGTTGAGGGGCGTTTGGAACACTGAAAACGCATGAGACCCACATTTTTTTTTACTTTTCCTAAGCTATTATTGGATTTCCTACATTGTTGTTTATGCCCCAATATGGTATATCACTTAGGGTAATATGGAAGCACCTATTTAAAGAAATTTTGTAGAAAAAGAACTAGGATTTTAAGGCCCTTTAGTAAGAAACTCTTTTTCAACCTCTAACCTTGGGACCTGCTGCAACTTCAATTTTTGTAATGTTTTTCAACTTTTAAAAGTTTTTAATGAATTTTTTTTTTTTTTTTTATCTTGACCGTGTTTACATTTAAGTATATTAACTTTGTAATTTTGTATAAATTTGAAACTTAATCTTAGATTTCAACAATTCTTATTTTATACTTTTTTTTTTTATTTCATTTTGATTCAATTTTTGTCTCTTTTGAGTAGTGGTTTAGGCTAAGAAAAGGGGGCCCTTAGGACCTCCATTTTGGCCTTGAAATGATACTTAAATCTTAGGTAATTAATGATTTATTCAACTTGTATGTTAGATCTCTCCATTTATAATTAGAAATCCATGCCTTGATGCTTGGAAATTGGAGTTTAGGGATTCATTTGAAGTTATCTTAAGGACTTAATAGTGAAAGCTATTTTAACTTGAGACAGCCATTATTGAGCCCTTGATGCTATAATTTGGCAAGCAAATGGATAGTGGATTTAAAGATTTCACAAGAGGTTCAACTCACCGATTGAGAATACCTATACGTAGTCTTGATTATGTTAGCATAATTAAGGGTCTTTTCATGAAAAGAAGGGAGCTCAAGGGACCCCCTATCCTTAGCACACTTGTAAACCATGTTAAGCCAAATTTCAATTTAAGTTCACTTGTTTGTTTTTTCTTTTTTTTCACAAAATTCATTAATCTTCTTTTTTTCAAGCAATTGAATTGAAGTGTTTGCCTAAAAATTTGCCATTCATATTCTAAACCTCTTTATTTCCTTGTACACCTAAGATTATCTCACTGGGGTTCAATATGCAACTCATCGGAATTTTAAACTACAACTGACTCTTTTTACCTGGGAAATGATATCGACTCTTTATACTTAGAGTAAAGGGTTAGTTGTAGTTTTAAAATCTTAATAAGTCAATTGTTGAACCATAGGGAAATGATCTTATGTATATAATAGAAATGGAGAGGTTTAGAATGGATACAAATTTTTGAGGCAAACTCTTTCACTCAATTACTTAGAAAAAAAAAAAAAAAGGTTAAAAACCAAGTAAACTTAAATTGATATTTAACTTAACAAGATTCGCAAAAGTAAGACTTTTTTTTTCCCCATGAAAATACCCTTAATTAGCTAAAACAATCAAGACTATATATAAGTGCTCTCAACTGGAGAATTTTCAATACAAGTAAAATTTAATTAAACTCAATGCTCCAAACTTGTGAGTTGAACCTCTTTGTGAATTCCTTAAAGCCTCCAATACCCATTTGCTTGTCAAATTGTAGCATTAAGAGCTTAATAATGATTGTCTCAAGTCAAAATAGTGTTTACCATTAAATGTTTGAGATACCCTCAAAAGGGCCCTTAAACTTCAAGAGATTCGCATCAATGCATGATTTTCTAATTAAAAATGGAGAAGTCTAACTTACAAGTTGAATAAATCATTAATTACCTAAGATTTAAGGGTTCTTTTAAGGGCAAACAAAAAGTCCTAAGGCCCCATTTCCTTAGCCTAAACTAATACTTAAAAGACATGAAAGAGTTTTTTCATGTCTTAAGGACACTAGTTTTTTCTTGTTTTTCACAAAATTCATTAATCTTTTTTTTTTTTTTCAAGCAATTGAATGAAAGAGTTTGTCTAAAAAATTTTCATTCATTTTCTACACCTGTTTATTTCCCTTGTACACCTAAGATCATCTTCTTGTGGTTTAACATCCAAGTCACTGGAATTTTAAGACTACAATTGACTCTTTTTACTTGGGAGACCACATTTTGACATACACATTTGAGAGTGATCAAGTTTTTTAAGATTTTAAAACTACAACTAACTCTTTACACTTAGAAAACTATTTTTTGACAACTTCATGAATTTCTTCCACTCTCTTCACTAAGTTGTCAAAAAGTAGTTTCCCTAAGTGTAAAGACTCGATTGTAGTTTTAAAATCTTAGTTGCATAAACCATATGAAATCATCTGTTATAAATGTTATAAATTTCTATTCTAAGCAATGTAGGTGTACGCACAAATTTCGTAAATGATCCTACGATGTAAGCAAAACAATAATAAAAATAATGCGAACAAAATATTTATTGAAATTTAAAATATTGTGGGTACAATCTCAAATATAATATTCTTTACAAAAGAATTTTTTCGCTTTGACCACAACTTGAAGAATGACGATGATTTTTCCTTGATTTCAAAGATCAATTGAGGGCCACAAGTGGCTTATCCTCGAATGAACTCGTTGAATGACGAAGAATGCGTGTAACAGTTCTTTTGCTGTTAACCGAACTTGCAGGGAAATTTGATGAAGCTTTTTCCTTTTGTTGTAAAACTTTTTTTTTCTCGTACGAAGTTGCCTTTGGATTTTCTCCCTAAAATTTTCCTTTCTGGATTTTTTTTTATTTCTGAATTTCTCTTCCCATCTTGAAAGAAGACACCTTTATTTATAGGTGAAGATAGAAAATTTGAATTTCAAATTCTCAAATTTTAGTTGCTTAATTCAAGGAATTTAGTTAATTGATTTTAGCAATTTTTCTTCTCCTGAGATGTTTTACCAACAAGATAATAATAATAATATTTTTCTTATTATTATTATCCTTTTTATAGTTGGAGATTAGTTTCTTTTGTTTTTTTTTAAGGAAACTTATCCATAAAAGGATATCTATTTTTTTTACTCATTTTGAAGACCAAATTAGTGGTAATTTAATCCACTAAAAAAAAATTATGTCAACAAATGCTCCCACTTCAAGACGCATCACCTACATGCATTGTCATGTGGGTAAGGTGAGTCTTGAAGTATTTTTTTTTTTCAAAGAAATATTTTAATAGGAAGTTTCCTATTTTTTTTTTCAAAAAAAATATTTTTTCCTATTTTTTTTTTTCCAAACTCCACTTTGTTCCCTTTTTTGCTTTACACTTTGAATCCTCTTCCAATTCGTTTTCCTTCTTGCTTTATACTTTCAATCATCTTCCAATTTGTCATCTTTATGTATTTTTTTTTTCATATAAAGGGGACAATAGTTGAGAAACTTGACTTGAACTTTTTCAAAGAGCTCTTTTGATCTTTGGGTGTTCGTCAACCCAACTCGAGAAACCTAACTTGAATCCTTTCAATTTTTTATTTTTGTCAATTTTTGGGTGATCTTCAACCCAATTTTAAGAAACTCGGCTTGAATTCATTGTTGGTTGTGTTGGGAGATGTCATCATTAGGCTATATATCTATATATTGGTGTAAGAGTGAGGATTTAATATATATATATATTCACACATGATCTCTATATTCAATTTTTTTTTTTTTTTTTTTTTTTTTGTGTCAAGAGATAAAAGTACTCATATTTTTCAAACATATGTTGACCTTCATTATTCATAGAGATGAATTTGATTTCAGTTAATTTAATTAATTAATTAATTATTTTAAATTACCTTAATACTTGAGGGGGAATTTTTAATAAACTTAAATATCCATAAAAAAATATAAATATTTAAAGTTTGACCCTTATGTAATCAAGTCATAGTCTTGACGTGAAGCGGTGTCATATTTTTGCCACTTATGTGCTAAAGTCTTCACCCATGCAAAGTGCCTTGACTTGAATGCATAGTGGTGTTCAAGTTTTAACATTTAATTAAAATTACAATAATATTTGGTATCTATGCAAACAAGTTAAGCCCTGAGGCATGACTTTCAGTACTTAATACGACTTACGTGCTAAAGTCATCACTCATGCGAATTGACCTAACTTAAATGCATAGTGGTATCTAAAAACTTAGACCCATATTTTATTATTCTCTTTCTCTACCTTCTTTTTTTTTGTGTAGGATGACGTTCTTCAAATGTTTTAAGGAGAAGACTGTAACCATTTTTGAGAATGATAGTGAAGATTTTGAGGAGGAGACTACCTTGTCAATGCATAAGTCACTTACTGACCTTCAATCTTTGTTAGTGCTAGTGATAAAGGATTCATTACTCATTTCTTCTTGGTCTCGAGTTATATCTTGCAAGCTTACAAATATCAGCAATTCAAAACTCAATAAGGTGAAACTTGTTTATGATGTTCTGTTGTCAAATTCCTCTCACCCAACTATTGCTAAAGTTCATGATGAATTTGGATTGTTGGGTTCTTGTGTTTGTGACAGAGAAGCCAAATGATGAAGCTCATTCAAAGTACTTGGGGAATCCTTCTTTAGCGAAGGATATTGAATGGGTAGAGGAGGTGCTGGGTCGACATTGGCCATTTCTTAAAGGATGCAAGCTTTATGAAACTATTTTTGCATCCTTATTTAGCTATGATTGTCATGCCTCTGTTATTAGAGCCTTTTGCGAACGTTACAGTCATACCACTAACACCTTGCATACTTCCATTGGAGAGCTTTTCATCTATTTTTGGGACGTGTATAGTATTGCTGGACTACTCATCATTGGATATTTTTATGATGACATGGTACCAAGCACTGAATAGTTATCTAATGATGCAACAAAGTCCTCACTCCCACCAAGTTGTCGAAACTTCTTTAAAGCATATCATCGAATTGGCTCTAAGATGAAAGGGAATTCTTCTGTCAAGTTAGCCTCTTGGGTGTCATTTTGGTACAAAGGCTCCATGAAGTATGCAAAACCCCTAAAGAAAAGTACAAGGAATAAGGCGCATAGGCCTAAGGAGACTCATAACCCCTATGGGGATATTGATCCTGTTAAATCTCGTACTTAGTCGGAGATGGAAGTTTTTGATGACCTTGGTGTAGCTGAGTTTGATGTTAAGGAAACTTACTTGGTCACTTTCTTGGCATGTTGGTTATGCAAGTTCGTTTCTCAGTGAGTGTCAATTTGATTTGTCCTGGAGTCTTCAAGGTAGCTACTAGAATGGCTCAAGTTAAGACATTTAGTCTTGTTGTTCCGATGTTAGCAAGCATTTACAACGACTTAAATGAAATCGTTTGATCTTCGAAGCCTGGGACTAATGTATCTATTTTTCCTATTCATTATTTATACGGATGGTTAGGTGAATATTTCAATACCCATTTCATTTCTCCTTCTTGGAACCATTCCCCACAGCTGACTTATTACGCCGACGAGTTTTTTGCTAAGTGTTTGGATGATTTGCAAGCTCAAACTTTGATAATGTCTTACAAAGGCAAAAAACTGGATCATTTGGCATTGCGCCACAAGGAGCATGTGCATTGGACTGATAATGAATCTATTATTGTTACTAAATCTTCTTATTTCATAAGTCTTTCCTCTAGCTATTTATCTTTGCGACAAGGTAACCCTCGGGTAATCCAACCGTATTATCCTCATCGGTTTTCCAGGCAATTTGGGTATTCTCAAGACCTTCCGAGGGGTTTTCCAGAGATCTTTCGCATTGAAACCTTAGAGGCGGTGTATCAACATTGGGAGTCATACACTAGGCTTGGTACTTACTCCAAAGTTACTATACCAAATTATCATAGTCTTAAAGAGTTTTCAGTCACCAAGGCTTATGCGGATTGGTGGATCAGAGTGCACAGTCCTAATAAGGAAATTCTTACTGCTGCTTGTGTGGAGTCCTCTCCTGATTATTCTCGACAAATACCCTCAAAATCTTTAAAGAGTAGAACGCGCAAGGTTGACTCAAGTGTTTATACTAAAGGGAACATTAGAGAAAATGTTGAGAAGAATTTTGATGATTTACCTAATGATTCAAGAGCTTCTTTTAAGCGCTCAATGGGTGGTCATCAAACTAATACCTCTACACACTTGGAGTATGAGGAAACTATTTTCAATTGTGGTAGTGCTCACTGTCACAAGACTTTTAAGCAACATAACAATCTACAAGGTCTTTATGTATCAGATGACTACTATGAAAATACAAGTGAATGTCACTTCAAACACCGAAAGATTAGACCCAACCTTGTGTACTATGATGAGACTAACTCTCATCCTCTTGATGTAGATGTCTTTTTAGCTAACGTCCCAACTTCTACTCAATCGATGGAACTTGATGGTGAAGAGGTAATTTTTTATTTTATTTTATTTTTTTTTGCATTGATACTAACAAAAATAAATATTTGCCTTAGGTAGTGGGTGAAAACCAATTTGTCGATGAATGGGATGAGTCATCTTCTAAGGATCGGTTTGAAAGTGTTGTTACTACTAGGAGATCAACACCCTTTACCTTGACTATACAACAAGATGATCACTCTATCATCCCATTACCTTTATCTCATTCACATTTGGGTGATGAAGGTATTACTAACATCTTAAGTGATGTTCTTATTGAATCTCAAGGTCAAGAAACCATAATTGGAGATATAACATATGATGAATTGACATTTTTAATAGTTACAGGTTTAATTGTTGAACAACAATCTCTATGCCTTATTATTATGGCTCTTTCTACTTCCATTCACACATTCGATGTCGAACAAATCATCCTTAAGGCCCAACGCCAAGCAGCACTTATGATAGGAGAAGACATTAAATAAAAGATTATCAAAACTTCCAATGAGTCTCTCCCATTATTGAGAGGAAAAATTGACGAGTTTTTCGATGCTATCACGAAGACTGGAGTGGACCCTTCACCATTAAAGTTTCAGATTGAGAAGTACATAGAAAATGTAGATCACCTCAATGCAATGCGACACACCCATTCCATGAAGATATCTCTAGAAGTACAAAGCGAACATTTAGCTATTGTTGCGTCTCAAATTGTGGATGCTCTAAACTCTAATGGTGTACAGGCAAACTATCGTCAATCATTAAAGGTTGACTTAACTACTCTCGATACTAAATAGGAAGCACTTAATAAGGAATTATAGTAATTAGGTATACAAAAAGAGCACCTTCATAACTCAATCTTGGAGATCAATGAGATTATAACCAATAAATAGAATGATGTTTCTCACTTGAGGAAAAAACACGTCATTATCGCCTAAACCCCTTTGCTTACTGATGTCGATGTCAAGACTTTAGAGACACTTCAAGAAACCTTAAGCACTCAACGTGATGAGCTTGCATGCTTGGTGTGGATGTGATCGTTGTACCTTCTTACTTAATTTTAGCTCTGATTCTTTTCCTCCATTCATTTTATTTATTTATTTATTAAGATGTAATAAAGTCTAGCATTTGTTAGCCAGATTTATTTATTAATAAAAATGAGACTTGTTTTTTTTTTTTTTTTAGTGACTGAACTCAAGTAGTTTCCCCGAATTGCCTACGTATCTTTCAAAGAGAATGGATCAAGTCAAACGTAGTTCCATTTTTTTTCACGCTTTAACTTTTTTCAAGACTAAAAAGAAATATTTAATCTTGTGAGCATATGTCCTAACTTTTGCCTAAGTCGTTTTTTCAGGTTTTTGACTTAGTGGATTTAAAATTTTTTTTTTTATGCTATAACTTTTGCCAAGACTAAAATAAAGATTTAATCTTACGAGCATATGTCCTAAATTTTGCCTAAGCCACCTTATCAGGTTTTCAACTTAATGAACTTTTTTTTTGGTGTGTTGTCTGCAACTTATGCTTATGCGAGCCAGAAGCGCAATGTGACTCAAGCATAGTAATGCTTTAAGAATTTGCCATTGATAGGGTCAATTCTTAATTCGTCTTCAACGACGATCTTATAAGCACCATTGGTGTAAACTTCTTGCACTACATAAAATCCATCTCATTTTGATGTAAATTTGCTCTCAGTCTTATGTGTGGTGATGATGGGTCTACGAATGACAAAAAGTAGATCACCGACTTGAAAAAATCAAAGGCGCACAAACCTTTTTGTTAAAAGATTTTGAAAGGCGTGCTTGATAACACTTTAAGCCTTGCTAGGCTTCAAGTCGCTTTTTGTTTAATACTTCCAACTCTTGAAGACGTAACTTGACATTTCAATCCTTCATGTATAGCAATCCTTAATAAAGGGATTTGACGCTCAAGGGGCAATACAATTTCTACACCATAAACGAGGGAATAAGGGTTGCTTGTATAGGCATTTGATATGTTGTTGAATATGCCCAAAGTGCTTCTCATACGCATTCATGCCAATCTCTCTTTGACTTATCAACAATTTTCTTCAATAAGTTGCCAAGGGTCTTGTTGAATGCTTTTGCAAGACCATTGGCCGACGCATTGTACATTGATGAATTGTGTTGTTTGAAATTGAACCTCTCATAGAGATTGTTCATCAATTTGTTATAGAAGAGTTTCTCATTATTAGTGATTATGTACCATGGTGTTCTACACTTCTTTAAGTGGCAAAGCTTCTGCCCATTTAGAAAAATAATCTATTGTTGCTAATATGTAAGCATGCCCAATAGAGGATTTAGGAGTAATGGGTCCGACCATATCAAGTCCCCATGCATCAAATGATCATGATGCAATTGTAGGATGGAGTGGCTCAGGGGGTTGGTATATAAAATTTGAATGGAATTGACATGATTGACACTTCTTTGCATATTTCATACAATCCTTAACCATAGTTGGCCAATAGTATCCCATCATTTTAATTCCAAAATGAAGTTTTGGCCCTAATTGGTGAGCTCCATAGATCCTAGAATGAGCTTATTCAATTTCTTGATTTGTTTCTTCTCCTCTAGGCATTGAAGAAGTACTCCATCAAATGAGCGACGATAAAGTGTTTCTTTGTAGCAAATTAAGCATGGAGCTCAACGTCGTATTTCTCTTTAATGCCTTAGTTCATCAAATAATTTCTCATGCTCTAAGTAGTTAATTAATGGTTGTCACCAATCTTCACTATCAATAGTGAATATTGATGTAGCGTTTACCTCTTCTTATTGTAATATTGGCAATGGTGGTAGTACCCACCTATGGCAAAGAGGGACATGTATAGTCTCATCCTTAAGCAGTGTTAAACTTACAACCAGATTAGCTAAAACATCTACCATTTGGTTTTCTTTTCTTGGAATACGAATTAAAGAGGCAACATATTGGAAGTAAGGAATCAAGTCATCACTTTTAACCTCATACAGGGCTAAAAGTTTATTGATTACCAACTTAGAATCCTCACATATCTCAAAGCTTGTGATTTTCATTTCAATCGCCATTTGTAGCCTGATAATTTAGGCTTGGTATTTCAGCGACGTGGTTGGAACATCTCTCACTAAGAACAAATGAATATGGTAGCATCTATCTTTGTGGTGAGACAAATACAACACCTACACCTGTTCCTTGATAGCATGCTGACCCATCAAAGAACATCATCCACTAAGGAAAAACATCAACATAAAATATCCCTTCATCAGGGATGTCGTCTGAAATTTCCTATGTTGCAAGGATAGGATGATTTGCCAAGAAGTTTGCAAGTGTTTATCATTTGATTGCCTTTTGAGGGTTGTAGATTATTTCATACTCAATGAGTAGCAAACCCCATCTTACTAATCATCCTGAAAGAATTGGCTTTGATAGCACATACTTAATGGAATTAGTATGTGCTATTAAGTGTACCGTGTATGCCTATATGTAATGTCTTAGCTTTTTTGTCAAGAAGATTAAAACCAGACAAGTTTTCTCTATTGGGGATGTGGACCCGCATTTTTCACGTGCGTCCCCACTCGATCGGCGAGACTCGTTTTTTATTTATTTGTGAAAAATTAATTTTTGGAAAAAAAAGTTGGAGTCGCCACTTATTTTATTTTTATTTTAAAGGGAAAATAAAACAAGAAAGAAAAACCCTAAAAAATGACTCCATAATTTTTGGAAAAAAAGCATGTCTTTGAAAAACCCGAGTCTAGATCCGGGGATCAGGTTACCTATTGGGAAGGTACCTTTAAAAGGTAGCACCCCTCTAAGCCCTATAAAGGTCTCTACTGACTAAGTTGAGGGAAACGTGGCAATTAATCGGTTAATTATGGATACCTAAGTAGGCTAGGTGGTTAAAAAAAAATAGCATGCCAAACAAGATCAAATCATAATAAAGAAAGGTTAGGATGCGTACCTGGACCGCTTCTCAAGCGCTATCATAAAACATAGATAGTTAATTTAAACAATATATCATCTAACATGTATTTTATTAGAAATAATCAAACAATGAAACATGTGTATCAGAACACTCAAGCATTATTAGACATAAGCATTATTTCACAATGACAAGCATATTCACATAATTCAGAAAGTAGGTGATAGAGGACATACTTGGATAGCATAGATAATTTGTAACGTGCTTCCTCAAGTTATAAGGGGTTAGATAACAAATAATAAAATATAGAAATCCTAGCATGCTCGTTATCTAATTAGCATAGCAAAAGTGATCAAAGTATACAGAATCATCAATTATCACATACATCTTGTATATAATTCCTAAAAAAATAGATAGACGTGATTTCAACAAGTGTCAAATGTGGCAACAAAAATAAATTTTGTAAAGATTTTCTTATGTAGGGGTTTCACCAATTCCCTAATCGATATACACGAACTTAGCTTAGAATTATCCCATTTATTTGGGACCACAAGCTTTGATTCGTGTTTTATTCAAAACTGTTGTTTTATTTGAAAGATGTGAACCGATCAAAACATGGTTGCACATTATTTTTTTTTAAAAAAATGAGATTTTGATTCTAAGAACTCTAAATGAATTTTTGAAATGGATTTTTTTAAGGAAAATGAGCTTTTGAGAATAGTGTTGTATTTTAAAAATAAAAAAGAAATTAATTTGAAAGCAATAAAGTGTATGAATCAAAATACCAAGCAAAACAAAATAGAACAAAATCACAAAGTAGAATTTTTGACAACCAAGAAAATTGAAGTGGTGAGAATGGAGGCCAATCTTCACTATTTTTCGATGGCCTCCGAAAAGTAAATTTTACTAGAGACTACCAAAGCAATTAAACTATTCAAACTTAGATCAAATAAGCTAACGAGATACCCACCAAGAATTAATGACGAATATTCAAGAAACACATCTATTAAGAATAACAATCAAGAATTAGCATGAGATCAATTAAACACACAAACACATCTAGATTAACATACCGAAAGCCAAACACTCATTCAAAAGATAGATTATCGCAAAGGCACCTAAAGGTTCTACAAAGTCCAGATTAGACAAGGAAAAGTGATGTGCATAAATGAATTTTTAAAAAATAATAAATGATCCTATAAAATCATAAAAAAAATCACACACATATTTCAAAATGTATATTCACATAAAAAATAAATTCGGGGTTGAATAGTACTCAAAAATATTTTTAAAACTATAAATCTAATCAGATGTACAAACTCCAGCATGCGCAGTAGGCACAACTTTGAAAAATCATATCTCCCTCAAAAATGCATATTTTCTAATATTTTATGTGTCTAAAATCAATTTCAAGAAGCTTATAATTGAGAAAAAATATTGAATAAATTTTAAAAAGTCCTCTAGTATTTTATTTTTTTCAAAAGATCTTGGGTGTCCAAAACTATGTGAAAACGGAGTCCCCCTAAAGACTCATTTATATCTTCTATCTCAGAATGACTTTCTAACTCAAACAAAACCTCAAATTCAAGTTCAAGAAGTGAGGAAAGTCATAAAATTTCTGGAAATTTTTTACAGATATCCTAAAGTTGTCAAAATGAATTTTTGAAGTTGAAGGGTCAGTGGTTTGATGAAAATTGGCAGCAAAGATTAAATCATTTAATACCTAAGATGGGTAGTTCTTTTCTTTTTAACAAACCGATTTTAGATCAAGAAATCTCAGTAGGAAGGGGTCTCAACAGGTATACTGATGTTATTGCTGCACCTGAGATGACAAAGTCTTGTGTATTTTGTAGGAAGATAATCATAAACAGGGTGCACAATGGGGAATTCATGTCGGATTGGTGGCTACTCCCTTACGTGCTGAAGCTGATGTACAATATAATTTCCCCACTAGCTGCCACCATCCCTACATATCTATCGCTATCATCCAGCCCTGATCCCAAGGGACCCACCATTTGAAGTCTCATTTTAAAAAAAACATAAATTTTATGCTGCAGTCTGGACCTAGTTCCACTATCCTTTTGACCACTGAAGTTGTGCAATGTACGAATGTTTTGTCCACCAATCTGCTGCTCTCTCTTTTAAGTGTGCACCACTCTTATAAATCTCATGCACAACTTCCTCTTTGAGTGTATACACCCTCTCTCTCAAGCACAAATTAGAACACGAAACCAATTATAGAACAAAGTGATAATAACATTGAGTAAGGAGTTCTCAACAAACATACCGAGAAACGCTCTCTTCTGGCAAGGAGATCCCACTGGTATGTTGTCTGAGATTTCTTCAACCGACCTCTCCTTCTTCTCCACCAACAGCTTCTCACCAGAAGGTCTTCTCTGAAACTCCAATTTTTCCGCCTCTCTCTCTCTCTCTCTCTGTTCTTTTTTTCTATGTGCTGAAAGTCCCTCCTCAAAACCTATCTGTTAGAGCTTTTTATAGCAAATAACAGTCCTTCTACGTGGGGAGTCTTTCTCTCTCCAAATTTTATCTTATGCACCGGAAAAACTCATTTTTTTTGAATTTCAAACAATACCAATCCACGCATATCACCTACAATCCATGCATATCATTTAAAGAGTTTTACCATTTTCAAAAACTTCTCCAATGGTAGACTTCTTCCATAAAAATTTCAAATTATTAAATAAAATAAATAATAAATAATAAAATAAATAAATAACTAAATAAATAAATCAGAGAATATAAAATGATAATAATAGATAAATGAATAAATAACAAGATAATAAACAAATAAGTAAGAATACTAAATAACTAAATAACTAAAAATGATTGATAATAATGAAAATAAATTAAAATAAATGAATAAATAAAACCATAATAAATGATCAAATAAAAGTGGTTAGTAATAATAAAAAATAAAAATAAAAATAAATAAATAAGTAAATGAGATAAATGGGTCGTACAACCATACAAATCATACTAAAAAAAAAGACTAATGGGCCAAGGTGAGACTAAGTGGGCCAAGGTGGACCTAATGGGCCTAAGTGCCTAAGTGGATCTAGGGTGCCTAAATGGGCCTAAGTGCCTAAGTGGGCCTAGGGTGCCTAAATGAGCTACCCTAAAAGCTATCCTAAAAATGAACGAAAAGCCTAAGTCTAAAATAGGGCTGCCAGGGGTCACAATAAGGGGTCAGATAATCCCTCGACCAAAATCTCCGAGGTGACTCAGAAAAAGGTAAGTTGTACGAGTAGTAATGGGCCACCAAGGAATTACTGTGGAGCACTGAAAACGAACTTAAAGACATGTGCTAAAGGGACAAAATTGAGGGTCTACAGGGGAGTAATTTAGTTTTGATCCCGTTAGAGTTCGACTTAAGTAATACAATGTCTTTTCTTTATTCTTCTCATTTTCTTATCCAAGTAATGCTCCAAGAGAGCATTCTTGTGCGGTAATGTAGAATATTAATGGTTTTCCTGCCATAAGAGCATCTAAGATTAGTGGATTAGCCAAATACATTTTTATGTTCTTAAAGGCATTATGACAAACTTCGTCCCAAACAAATGGGACATCTTTCTTCATAAGTCGGTTGAAGGGTTGACATCGTCCTTTTGAGAACGTGTCATGTTGAAAGAAAAGAACACTTGTATTTAGAGAAGTTAGAGATTTTAGTTTAGAATATCTGAATTTGACTTCTTTAATTCAAAGAGTTTGTTTCTAGGTTTAAGAAGTTTGCCAAGAATGATATATATATATATACTACAATTTAAGCTCTTGTAGAGTAGGAGCAATATGCAGTTTAGGCTCATGCTTTAAGAAACATCACTAGAATACCGAGGTTTGAGAACAATTGTGGTAAAATTTGATGTCATGTTCTCTTCATCATCACTAGTGAAGGTGATGGTTCCACAACATGTTGCACAATTGTGGCATTGGTCCTCAAATCGTTTTGCCCCATTTATTTTTGTGGCATAGAGTGATGGATTCTTAAGTGTTTGGATCAATGCAATTAGTGTTTCCTCAGGAAGCTTTAGCATTTCATGGATACTAAAGAGCGAGGGTAAGCACTGTAGGTTTGCTACTACGTCATCATTTTCCTTGGTTTTGCTTGACTTCGCACCAAGAGCATTTTCTTCATCTTCACTTGGTTTATCTTCTTTCGAAGTCTCATGACAAAAGACCATATAAGCTAATGTCATCATCCCTTTATCAAAGAACTTTGGAGATAAGTATTCTCTTAAGGTGATAGGGGTGATGAGCTTTTGTACCAATAGGTCATCAACCTGTACAATCTCTTGTTTTTGTTTGGGTTTCTTTTCTTTTTTTCTTTTTCAGATATCGAGGAACATTTTGCTTATATTGTTCATTCCTAGGAAGATTTGGGTATGGATGATTCTTGCTTCTTGTGAGGTTTTCTTCATGTCACCAATGTCCAACATTCTTTGTTATATGACATTGATTCATTATCAAAGCAAAAGTGAAGGGTGGTGTCATGACATGACACTTGTGTTTGCTTTGGTTTTAGTGACTCGCATTGGATAGTACCAGCGCATGCCCCTAGTGTCTTAGGTGGAACATGTAACAGAACAGGATCAAATGACCCACATGTGACTTTAGTATGATTTGAATCTACTATTTCATTTAGATCTAGATGTATTCTTCTTTGATTTACAGGTTTCATTATGAGATCTTTCAAGATGAAACATTTCTTCACTGGGTGATTGGTGATTTGATGGTAATGACAATAGTTTAGATCATTAACACGACCCATTTTTTCTAGACGTTTGCACTTAGGTAGCTCAATAACCTTTTTATGGAGCAGGTCTTCCAACATGCTAGGCACATCAGAGTTAGGAAAATGATACTTTTTTTCTTCTAATTCCTTTAAAGTGAACCGACACCTCTCATTTTCCTGGGTTGGTCCAGCTTATTTTACTTCATTCTTTTTATCTTTTTGCTAAGATTTTGATAGGAGTCATATTTACCGTCATTGATTCCTAGATGGGTTTTATTGAAGTCTTATACCTTGTTTTCGCATCATGTCGCTCTCCTTACAGGTAAATGATAAAGTCCTTTTTAGCATCATGGTTAACTATATTGAGCTTCATGTCATGTGCTTGAGTAGCTAACTCTTCAAAAATGCGAGGTTGTATCCCTTAGAGGATGGACAGAATACCCTAATGCATTCCTTGTATGCACATTTCCACAGCTGACACTTTAGATAATCTATCTTTGTAGTCCAAGCTTAAGGAATGCCAACGATTGATGTAGTCTACAACCGACTCGTCTTTCCATTATTTAGTATTAGTGAGTTCCATCATGCTTATAGTTTGCCAAGTGCTATAGAAATGGTTGTGGAATTCGCATTCCATTTGGTTTCAACTATCGATACACTCAAATGCAAGGTCTATGTACCAATAAAAAACATTCCCTCAGAGAGAACGAACGAATTGTTTAACTAACAAGTCACCATTTGTACTTGCATTGTTACAAGTTTCAATGAAATGGGCAACATGCTATTTTAGATTTTCCTTCCTATCAAATGATTGAAACTTTGGAGGTTGATAACCCACAGACATACGTAGATGATTAATCCTCTTAATGTAAGGTTTATAGTACATGAGTGCACTCTGTGAGGGTCTACCATATTGCGCTCTAATGGTGTTAGTTATCATGTCCTGAAGTAGTTGGACAGGTAATGACATCACCGAGGTAGATTTTTTCATTTGTCTCCTGACTTGCATTGTCCTAGACGCATGTGGTGCATTATCGAGAGGAGATGCAACATTTGGAAGGTGTTTGAGTCCTTGACTTGACGCACCCGTATTTTGTACTTGTGTTTCAACCTTGTTTATGAGAAAGATTATTTGCATATCCTTTTCCTCGACCGTCTTAGTGAATTTGGTGATGGAACGAGCCATCTCTGCTAATTGTTCCTCTACGGATGTAGTATTGGTTGTCATTACCGACATAGTCATTGAGAAGGGAGAAGTAAAAGAGTCGGAACGATTATAGTACTTTTCCTCCTTTAACATTCTAGTTGGCAATTCGGAGTGTGATCTGGTGTTGGAGTTGGCATCGGTAACAGAGTAAGGAGATTTATCCCCGAAGTCCTTTAATGTTGAAGGGAGTTTTCCCCTACTATGAGGACTATGGTCCTTTGCCCCCAAAGAGGCCAAAATAATGAATGGTTAGTGTTCATCAAACATTCTTACTGGTTTTAGTGAACAAGTAGACTCACTTGTTTGTTTTGTTGAGAGTGAAAACGTTGATTTTGCTTTGCTACAAGTCATGGGGCTCATATTGGTGTTGTGTGTCGATTGCACAATAACAATATTGTCATTTCCCTTGTTGACATGCACAACTTGAGTTTTTTTGGATGTCGTCGACGTAATAGTGATCGATTTTATAACGAAATAGATGAGAGGTAGAGATATCCCACTAGGTGTACCAGAAATTTGTACGTACAAATTTCGTAAATGGTCTTACAATGTAAGTAAAACAATAACAAAAATAATGCGGACAAAATATTTATTGAAATTAAAAATATTGTAGGTACAATCTCAAATATAATATTCTTTACAAAAGAATATTTTCCTCTGATTCTTTCGCTTTGACCACAACTTGAAGAACAACGATGACGTTTTCTTGATTTCAAAGATCAATCGAGGGCCACAAGTGGCTTATCCTTGAATGAACTCGTTGAATGGCGAATAATATGTGTAACGACTTTTTTTTCATTTACTAAACTTGCAGGGAGATTTGATAAAACTTTTTCTTTTTGTTGTAAAGCTTCTTTTCCCGTAGGAAGTCGCCTTTGGATTTTCTCCATAAGATTTTCCTTTCTAGATTTTTCTGATTTATGAATTTCTCTCCCTATCTTGAAAAAAGACACCTCTATTTATAGGTGAAGATAGGGAATTTGAAATCAAATTTTAGTTGCTTAATTCAAGGGATTTAGCTCATTGATTTTAGCAATTTTTTTTTCTCATGAGAGGTTTTATCAACAAGACAATAATAATAATAATATTTTTTCTTCTTATTATTATTATCCTTTTTATAGTTGGAGATTAGTTTTTTTTTTTTAAAAGGAAACTTATCCATAAGATGATATCTATTTTTTTAATTCATATCGAAGGCCAAATTAGTGGAAATTTAATCCACTATTTTTTTTTTTTTTTTTTTTTTTATGTCGACAATAGGGTATCACAATAACCAATCATGTTAGGTTGTATAGAGCTCAAGTTTATTCTTAGGGTTATTTGATTAAAAGAGATATTGAAAATGCAAATTCAGAATAATGACCTCCAATTTTGTAAAAATGTTAAATATAACCTTTTTTTTAAAAACAAAATTACCCTTTTAATAATTTTTTTTATCCATTTTTCATGTTAAAGTTATGTTTAGTTGACGAGATAAGATATGAGAGGATATGTACATTCAAGTTGTTATGTTATGCTTGACGAGATAAGATATAAGAGGATATGTACTTACTATCTTAAAATATCATATCCCATTGGAAATGATATCTTAGGATATGCATTTCATCTAATAGGATATGATATTATTAAATATTATATCCAATGGATATGATATTTTAAGATAGTAAGTACAATGAGATATATTATGTTATGTTATGCTTATATTTGGTTTGTAAAATGAAGAAAAATGATATGAAATATATATTATTTCTCAATGTTAGATATTTATTTAAAGTAAACATTTTATTGTATTTCAATATTGAATACTAAAAAAATTCAAATTTTCTTTTATGTTTAAAAATATTTATGATTAAAATATTTAAAATTTATTATTTTGCCCACAAAAGCTTAAAGGTAAATAGTTAATTCAAGAACATAGATAAAACAATACACACAATGGTATACGAGATTTTAATGTGGTTTAGTCAACCATGTTTACATTCTTGGATGAGAGAGAATCTCCCACCTAAATACAACTATTGGATTATTAAATTTTCTTACTTTTTGTATCCACACATCCAACGTCTTATTCTTTCCCCCATCTCTATCCACCTTGTATGACTATTTCCATTTGATAAGTTTTTCTCCTTATAACTTATAATAATTATAAAGATATTTCTAATAACTTTCTTTATTTTATAAGAAAATCTAATATTACAATAATATATCAACTTCGAAAATATTTTATATAATATTCTTTACAAAAAGAATTTATACTAATTAGGAATTTAGGAAACTTTTCAACAATAATAAAAAAAAATTATATTATGTTATTCAATAAATACAAATTATATATATATATATAACACTGTGGACCCCAAAATTTGTCCCAATTTTATTTTTACATTAATTTTAAGTCCAATTTTAAATCCCAATTACATGTGTTATTTTAGGCCCACTCACCCTTTCATTAATTTGTAAATTATCATTATTATTATTTTTATTATTTTATTATTATTATTTTAAATCTTATTTTTACTTATTAATTTTATTTGTTATTATTATTATTATTATTATATCTATTTTATTTTTATTTTTATTTTTTATTTTTTATTTTTATTTTTCTCTCTCCTCTCTCCTTTCTCTTTCATACTCCCCAACCACCCCACCCTCTTCTTCTCTCTCCCCACTCTTCCCACATGGCCGGCCACCCCACTTTCCTTACCCCCCATTTTGCCCCCCATTCCCCCCCCCCAATTCCCAATCTTTTCCCCCCACTTTTTCCCCCACGGAGGGCTCTCCCATTTTTTCTTTTCTTCTCACGGCCGGCCCCTGGATTTGGCTCCGCCCTTCCCCCTCATTTCTTTCCTTTGGCCCTCCATTTTCAGGCTTTCCCCCACTATTCCCGAGGTCGAGCCCCCCATTCCGCCCCCATTTTTTTTTCCTCCATTCTCTCCATCTTCTTCTTCCTCTCCTCACTCCCACGGCCGTCTCTCTCTCTATTCTTCTTTTTCCACCTTTTCCTTCTCTCTCCCACACGACAGTAGCTCCCCCTGCTTCATTTTTTTTCATTTTTATTTTTTCATTTTTTTTATTGCTTCCCTTCTCAAAAGATCCACAGAGCCGGCTCTCCCATTCTCTATTTTCCTTTTTTTCTCTTTTTATTTTTCCATCTTCTCATTTCTCTCATCCCCTCACTCCCCCATCACACACGTTATTATTATTATTATTATTATTATTATTATTATTATTATTACTTTTTTTTATTTTTTTTCTTATTTTAATTTTAATAGTAATTGTTATTGAAATTGGATTTGTGTATTTATGTTTGTTTGTGGGCCTTATGTTTGAGTTTTGTTAATTAATATGAAATCTGAGTTAATTTATTGTTGATGAATTAATTTGAAATTTGTTAATTTGGTTTTGAGGTTATATTACATTTAGTGATCAATGTAGGATATTTAGATTATATCAATCGCATATTGTTTATTGGGATTTGGGTCTATTGTTAATTTGTTATTTGTTTAGTCTTATTGGATTGGGTTTGAAATATTATTTCTCTTTATCAAGCATATTTTTTTATGTGGGCTTATTAATTGATGTGAATTTTGGGGCACAGAATGTGGGTGGGATTTGTTGGATTATTTGAATATTTGATATGAGTTTGGTCAATTTGAATTATTTAATTTGGATATGGGACAATTGTGGTGTATATTAAATTAGGCTTAAACTATGGAATATTAAATTTAAGCCTAATAAAATTTATTTTAATTTATCCAATTTTAGGTTTGGTTGATCGTGTTTGTATTTTTTATTTATTTATTTTATTTTTTTTATTTTTTATGTTTTGGTTTAAGACCTATAGTAATTTGGGCTCATTTTAATTGGTGAAATTTATGGGACTAATTTGAAATTGAAATTTAGGTTTGAATATCTGCTTGGGATTTTGCAAATCTTTGGGTATTTACATTTGTGCTATCTTTGTTTTTGCATGGACCCATTCTGCAATTTTGTTGGCTGAGTACAAGTTGATGACACGTGGAACTTGTGGTAAGTTTATTTTGACACATATTTTATTTCTCACTTTTATTTGATTTTATTTTTATTAGTTCTTGTAAATATTTATTTGTATATATTTATTGACTGTGTACAGAATTAAACATCGAACAAACTATAAATTTTGTTTAAGTGAGAGGAAGAATTCAGTAAATGTGTTTTGATAAAACAATAATTTTAAAATATTATTTTTAATAAAAGAAAGTTTTTTTTATTGTTATTTATAAAAATTTAGAAAAATCCAAAAGAATTGTTTTTAACAGAATTTGAAAAATTGTTTTTAATAACATTGTCCAAAAATTTATTTGCTTAATAAAAATTGTTCAAAAATTGTTTTGTAATTAAAGTTGTCCCAAAAATTAATTTTTAATAAAATTGTCCAAAAATATTCTTTTAAATGAATTCCTTGTCCTTAATTAAAATGAGATTAAAAGTATTTTGAGAAATAGAGATTTAATTTTTTTTGTATTTTTGTTTATTTATTTATTTAAATGAAAATGAATCAAGATACTTTTGTAAATAAAATTGTAAACATTCATTATCTTCTAGTAAAAGCAAGTAAAAATAATTTTTGTGCCCAAATTGAAATTTTGTAATAAATTCTTTTGATACAATCTGTGTAAATGGTTTTTTTTGAAAATTGAACACAACTGAAATTGAAAAAATAAATTAATCCTTTTTTTAAGTGAATAAATGGAAATCACTAATTCAAAATCATTTTTAATAGAATCATTTGAAACTTCTTCAAAACCTTTTTTTAAATATCTTTTATTTATTTAATTCAATAAATTATTTTGCATAATCCTCTTATTATTTATTTTGAGTATTCTTGTAATTAAATTTCATCATCGTTTTTGTGCATATTAATTTTCACCATGACTTGTATATTGATTATTTTTCTTGGTATCCATAATTAATTAATTAATTGCCACAATTTCTTCAATTCGTTTAGTAGAGGTCGTACATATACGGGCTTAGAGGGGTGCTACGGCTCACCACCGTACCTTCCCAACGAGTAACCTGACCCCCGGATCTAGACTCGGTTTTTCACAGACCCGTTTTTTTCCTTCAGGAGTCACACTTAGGGTTTTTTTTTTCTTATTTTGTTTTTCCTTTTAAAAATAAAACAAAAATAAGTGGCGACTCCAAGTCATTTTTAATCAACAAATCAATCTTTCAAATTAAAATTGAGCTCGCCATTGAGTGGGAAACGCATGAGCCGAAATGCGGGGTCCACAAACACAAATATTTATTCACAATGTTTTACTTTGCAAATAAAATAATATGAAAAATAAATAAAATTGATAAAAAAAAATAAATTTATAATAAATATATCATATTTTATATTTTACTTTAAAATTAAGATATTTTATGTATTAGGGATATGAAAAAAATGGTAGTAATATATCTCATTATTTATCTTATTCAATGTTTAATTGAACATAGGATAAGTGACAGGATAATATCCTATACCATTATTGATCAAACATATGATAAGATATGTTATTATTTCTCTTATCTTATTTCATGTTATATCCAACCAACCATACATGAAGTGAGTGTTTTTCAATAAAAAGCTCAAGGATAAAAATCTCAAATGATGTTATATGTGTAATTTCTATAGTAAAAATTATTTTTCCATGGATATTATTTCATCCATTTTAATAAAATATTTTTAACTTTATTGAAAAAGGTTATTTTCAAGATTTAAATGATATTTTTAGCATTTAAAAAATTTACCAAACAAGTCTTCAAGAATTAAAAACTTATTTATATCAAATTGGCCTCAAGCAAAGATACTTGTCGAAAAAGATTTTAATTTTAAAAAATACCTTAATAACTATTCAAGTGATATTTTAACTAATTATATTAAATTAAGTAATTTTTGGGAAAAAAATTGGGAACAATTTTTTTTTTTTTTTATTATAAATCAAATAATATTTTTGACAAGATATGAAATTACAATTTAGCATAGTAAATATTTGAGGATATTTTAAGTGTACAAATTTATCTTTTCACATTATTACTTACTTGTTATTATGCTATACCATGTTAACAACTTATCTGTCTTACTTAAGCACAAGAAAGTAAAATGAGAAAAATATTTTGATAATTTATTTTTAATTAGAAATTTGAAAACAATTTTAGAAATTATATTGAGTTATTCTTTTGAAATTGACACCAAAAATTAAGTCTCATTCATTTGTTGTCTTAATACATTATAAAAATAAATAATATGATGTCAAAAAATAAAACATTTCATAAATTAGCATTTTAAAATATTAAAGTAAAAATAACACATCAATATAATTGCCATTAGAAAATTTATTTAAAAGAAAATAAATAATTTTTTTTTAATTTGCATTATAAATACGGATGAGAATGCAGAAATAAAAAGAAATTTTTTTAGATATAAGTGAAAAAATGAGCTTGATAGAGATATTTTACCAAAAAAAAAGAGACATTTTTTTATTATATTTTGTGGTAATAATAAAAAACAAGTTAATAAATAGGGTATAATATATGTAATAAAACTATAAATTATTTTAAAAAAATTATAAAAAATAATATATTAAAAAAATATGGAAAGTTAGATAAGAAAAATATAGAGATAAAAGAATAAATAAATAAATTATTTAGGTCAAAGGGAAAAAAAGAGATTCAAAGTTTCATGGTTGTTTGATACATGAGAATGATAAGTGGAAATAGGCATCTGTAGACCCCATTTGGGGCTCATTTTCATGCAGCTCATTTTGCCAGGTGTCGCAATCCTAGGAGACCACATGCTGTCTCCTAATTAGCTGGTAAGGATATTAAGGAAAGTGACACAAGACAAGAATAAGATTTAAATTTGGAAATGATTTGCAGCAATCATCAAGTTGAGTATCATGGCCTGAAATTGATGTAATTGTTTTATTTTTAGTAAAGCAAATCTGTAACCATTGTACATGATATTTCCTTAGCTGTACAAATTCCTTAGATAGGTTTGTAAACGTCTGTATAAAGGTTTGCTAAACATATCAATATATGTGTGTTGACATTTCCATTGTGAACTTCAGATTATTTACTTTCCTATATGGTATCAGAGCGTCTCTCCAACGAGAATTTGATCCTAATGTCTTCCCCAACATAGCCTACCTTCGAAATCCCCCTTATTGTTTTTAACATCACAGCTCAGATCAATGAGAAACTCACACCTTCCTCTTTTCCCCAATGGAGAGCTCAGTTTGAGGCTCTCCTAATTGGCTATGATCTAATGGACTATGTTATTGGCGAATCCCGTTGCCCTCCCTCTGATGGCACCCTACCATCTATAGCCAAGAAACACCACTGGGTTAGGCAAGATAAATTAATTCTTAGTGCCATCCTTGCCTCTATTTCCCCAATGATTCATGCCTAATTGGTGTCTCAGCTGATTCGTGTCCAGCTGGTGCTCCTTAATTGAGGGAGTAATCAACAAAATTTATAACCTATTACACCATATACTAGGGTAGCAAAGACAGAGCTACTATAGCATAGTGGCTCTAGGATCGTTCACTGGGATGGGTTTTCACTTCACAAATGATATTAATTCAAAGCTGAATTGGTGCCTTTTCATTTCAAGGTTAGCTTTAAAAGAAAACATAAAGATGTTTGAAAAAGATTGGTTTTAAGCTAACCAAAAATAGTAACTGATTTTAATTACAAAGAAAAGTGTTTCTTGGAGTTTCAAATCACTAGGCTCAGATTCCTCATACAAAAAGGAGAGTTCCGGTCACTTGTTTCTTTTCATCGCATTAGAGAATTAACATATAGTTCCTTCTCCAACCGATGTTGTACAGATGCTTCTCATTAATGGGTTCAAACACTAAATCCCTCTCACTGATGCATTTTGCAATGGCTCATACCTCTCACCTAGCACTTGCCATTCAAGGTGATCTTTAACCTTGGATTACCCGTCAAAAGCTCACAAGAGATAACTAATGGATGTCTCCTTGGAGTCCAAAAGCTTACCAAGTGTTGGCTATTCTAGAAAATCCTACCTTCAAGTCACCTCCCAGAGGCTCGCAAGGGGTAAACTAGTGCATCTCCATGGACGGAGATCACTTGCCTTACCAAGTGTTGGCCCAAGTGATTTAAAGGCGTTTTAAGTTAACTAAAAAGATAAAAACCATTAACGGGTCACACTTTCTCTTCATTAAAAACTAAAACAACAAAACTTCCAATTTATGCATGAGGAAACTTACCTGGCTTTCTTCACTCCAAGAGACAAAGAGCCTAGCCTCTCATCCTTTGAGGAAAAATCCTCAGAGTTTGATTGGCTAGAAAGAAAAAGAATGAGAAAACAAAAATATATATGAAAAGTAGAGCAAGTGCTCTATATTTCACTTCCTTGCAAATTTGTACAAAGGATTCGTTGGAACCTCTACAAAGGATGCCTCATCGAGAACAAGCTCCCGAGAGCTATATATAAAGAAAATTACAAAACAAAATATTTGAGGTTATTCACCCCTTTTCCAAACTTAATAACTAAGGAATCCTATAATTGGTGGGTTACAAGGAGAAAATGGGGATTTAGACATCAAAAATCTGAAGAAAAATATCTCCAAGTGTCGATCACAAATATCGGGAAGCGCTAAGGACCATTTCGCAGGTGAAAATGAGGTCTGCGAGATTTCGCAGACGTACAAAAAGGGCTGCGAAATCACTTCGTAGCAAATGACTGAATCTGCAGCGCTGCGAAGTTGGCTTTTATCTTGTGGTGTTTGGCTTCCATCGCGTCGTGAAACTTCAGGAGGAATTCCATAGCACTGTGCAAAATGGCTGCAAAATCATTTCGCAACAAAAGGGTGATTTCGCAGCCGAGCAAAATTCTTCCTTCAGCTTGATGCAGTTGTCTTCCAAAGGCTGTAACTTCCTCATTTCAGCTCCAAATCATACACGGTTTGAAGCGTTGGATTCTTGACTTCCTGAGCTTTGAAATGGTATATAGCATGTAGAAAATGAACTTCGGGAAGTGCTCCAAAAGTGCGAAAGAAGACTGCAGCTGCTGTCCTCTGTTTTCCTCTTTGCTTTTCTCCTCTTTGCTTCTCTCCTTGCATTCCGGATTTGCTTATGGCAAAGGACTTAAAAGCTTTGGTTCTTCATGTTTCTGAGCTCTTCATTGGTTTTCCATGGATTCCAAATAACTCTCCTCAATCTTGGATTGCTTTAGTGATCAAATTACTAACAAAAACACCAAAACTCACACAATTTGATTAATATTGATTGCAAAGGTCCTTAACATGTTAATTGGGTTAAAAGGCAATAACTACTACTCAAAAGTGTTTAAAAGAGTTAATTACAAGCTATAAAATAACACTTTTTGAGTAGTAATCACCCAACCATTATCTCTCTTATTGCCACAGCAAAAACCTCCTATGATGCCTGGAAAAAAATTATCCACCATGTATGCAAGTAAATCGCGTACAAGGGCCATGTAACTCAAGGAAGAACTCACCTTGATTCAGCGTGGAAACCGCCCAATTCTGGAGTACCTTCATGCCATTAAAGGCCTGGTTGATGAGATTGCACTCATCGACCACCCAATCTCGACGACGACATCACTCTCTACGTCCTCAACGGGTTAGGACCCAAATTCCGTGAGATTGCTGCCCCTATTCGGGCAAAAGAAAAATCCTTTGCCTTTGAGGAGCTTCATGACCTCCTTATAGGGCATGAAAATTACCTGCGCAGGATGGAGGCTGCTACCCAGCAGCTCGTGGCCACTGCAAATTTCATAAGCCAACGCTCTGGCTTTT